>NC_061114.1:63391106-63679437 GCF_002878395.1 Capsicum annuum
GCCCGATAGGATTTTGGGGCGTGACAGTAAAGGACTCTCAAAGAAGCACAAATAATCATTGTGCTTCATTTGGTTAGTACATAATATTTTTTGGGCGAGAGACCTTAACAAAAACATAAGCGTTGGTTTAATAAAGCTCTCTGAGGATCTTGAGGCATTTAACAACTATCCTTGGGGTTATGAAAGCTTCAAAATGACTGTCCAATATTTGTTGACTTCGTTAACGCCAAAGACAATCAACTTATATGGCTTTCCATGGGCCTTCATGGTAAATATTTCTTTTATCATGATATGATTCATCATTTTTTTATTCAATAATGCTTTTGATTTATTGGAGTTATGTTATAGGCTTGGGCATTTGAAGCCATTCTTTATTTGAGACAACAAGTGAACTACCAAGAAGAAGTTTCCTGTCCAAGAATCCTGAGATAGTTGCCAGCCAAAACAGATAGAAATGCAAAATTTCGTGATCTTTTCAACCTCCCAAGGAAGCAGTAAGTCCAATTCTAATCAAGTTTTTATTTTAATTAATGATTATTTTAAATGGTTTCATTATTTTTTAATATATGTATCAATTTATTTTAGATTGTCCATCCGTGGCTTGTTCTGACCAACCGAGAGTTGAAGATGCCATTTTTTCTTACTTTATGGTCTGTGCAAACTTTATCAGACCCTAAGGTTGTTGATGGAATAAAAATGGAATTATTTGGAGCAACAACCATCACAAGAAAAATAATTTTAGAGGGTGGGCTTGTTGCTATTGACGATGGTAATCGTAGTCGTAGTGGTAGTGGTGCTGCTGTTGGGGCTAATGATGCTCCTCTTACTATTTTTTAAAACAACAATCCATTATGATTATGACCATACTTATGTGCAAATTTTTCTCCAGATTTTGTCACATCTAGCGAATGTTCTGCATGCAAATGTCAAGACTGCAAGGCAAAAAATGATGGAGTGATTAATGTTATTAATGCACTAACTGTTTCTGTAAAGAAAATGGCATCTAAGATGGGTGTAATTCCATCAAAGAGAATTTCATATTCATACACTCCACTAGAGATTAAGGCGGCTAAGAGGAGATGGAAAGATACTTTCAAGGCATTATCAAGTATCGAAAAAAGCAAAATTACAATGCCTCTATCTTTTTCTTGCACCGATGTTAAGTGTGCAAGGGCCACAGGAGTGTAGCATGAGCCGAAGAAAGTAAATGTACATCACCTGTTCCAACAAAAAAATAGGCATATATCTGTTTCAACAGATGATGCATCTGCTGAAAATTATCAAACTAATATATACATCTGTTACAACTATTGTCTAACCTGTTGCATCAGATGCGTTATCCGTTGCAATAGATGAGTCTTATGTTGCAACAGATGGGTCATCTGTTCAAAATTATCGTACTGCTCTAATTTACTTGTTTGAATTCATCCCAACAGATGATCCATATGTTGCAACATAAGGCTCTTCTATTGCAATAGATGGACAATTTGTTGTATATCTATAATTAGCATTGACAATTCTGGCTTTCCAGGTGGATGTAATAGTAGAAGCCACTGCTGAAGAGCATAATATCACAATTGATAATCCATCACCTGCTTCCAAAGAAGAAGAAAAAGTAAAGCTTGTTGGTTTGGGAGAACGGAAGAATTACCTATTTGAAGGGTTCAACATCTCGGATGAGGCTCCAAAAAAACTAACACAGTTGATCAACGACTAGTCAGAATGGACCAATGGGTTATTAAAGCATCATACCGACATGTACATAAATTAATTTTTAAAGATATTGGTCTATACTATTCTTATTGTAAGAACATGACATTAACATATATAAATCATCATATAGAAAACAAAATGACGAACACCATAAAGTGAACGAATTGAGTCTTGGTTTTGATATGTTCGACTTTATTGTTGCATATCCCAGAATGAAGAATTGGTTCTATTTGATGTCACAGCCCCAAACTTGCTGAAATGATGAGGTTTAAATGCTATACATATTAATATCAATTAAAATTTTATTTAATTACATCTGTGTATTAATTTTTCCATCACATAATTCGAAATATTTGATAATATGTGCACCATATCGATGCCATTTTTTACTACCTCCAAAAGAAGGCCAAGTTTCAAATACAAGAACAATACAGATACAGGACAGGCAATTATTTGTACAAAGTTTACATCAATAATGCCTACGATAGGTATTTTCAACAACAGCCGAAAGTTTCCTAAAATGAGGAACGCTTAATCAACATCATCAAAAGTTTTAGCATTCTGCCTGTCTTACCTTAGTATTTTCTCGACGAAGTGTACATCCCAATCAATTGTGGTGATGAATTCCATTGGGTGTTGGCTGTCATCGTTCTAAAAGAGAGGCACATCCGAGTTTGTGACTCGATGTCGCGAAGGAGACGTTGCTAGCCTTCGTCTGAGATACAAAAGCTGGCCAAAATATTACCTACTTACCTTGATATGAGTGGCTTTTTGGACCAAAAAGTTCATACTGATTGGTCGACAAGTGAAACATATTAAGATAAAATGGGTAATCCATTTGATGTACAATATGTTAAAGGAATTGCTCAACAAACCACTTGGTAGCCTGTAAGTATAAGTGTCATGATTTAGTTTTATTACATAAATTTCACAACGCTGGAATGAACTTCAAGATATGGATTATCTGTTTTTTTAAAATGTAGGAACTGCGATCCTTTATTGCCTCTTACGCTGAGTATTTAAGTGATAGATTACAAGTACCAAATGATGGACTTGATTCCAGATTACTTCACAAAAGATATGCTGGTCTTTTATGGAAATACAGAGAAGCGAAAGCTCAAAAGCTGTACGTAAGCTACATTAAAGATCCAGGACGATTAAAGACGAATTTTGTAACACTGGATGAAGAAAAACTTGTTCATATTGATTAGATCTTTATAGCTTGATTCCATCAATGTAATAACCTATCCTCCTTGTTTTAACTTGTTGATTTATTTGTAGAGTAGATCATTTGTACCCATAATGATTTTTTTTTACATTTTATTTGTTTATTGAGTTATTTCATGTAATTTCTGAAGGCTTTGACTTATGCTGTCTATGAATATAATTTAATCCTTAGTTTTGAACATGTTAATTGAAATGGAATATTAGATTCAAATATCACAACAGATAATACATCTGCTGCAACAGACAACATATCTTATCAAATAGATTTAGACATATGTTACAACATGTAGATCATCTGCTGGAAATTATATAATAGGTCTTAGATTCAAATATCACAACAGATAATACATCTGCTGCAACAGACGACATATCTTATCAAATAGATTTAGACATATGTTGCAACATGAGATACAACATGTAGATCATCTGCTGGAAATTATATAATAGGTCTTTCTACTTTCTTAATTTTTTCCAAAAGATTACCTATCAGTTGTAATAGATAGATTATATATTGCAACAGATTGGATATCTGTTACGACAGATAGACTGGGAAACATCTATTAATGCAACAGATGACGAACCTATTTAAAAAGATAATCAATCTATCACAATAGATATTATATCTGTTACAACATATATAAAATCTATTGCATCATAAAAATTCAACTTGTCCAAACCTAAAAATTCTTACCACTACATGTAAAGTGAAGTGACTTAAATTGAAAAATTATTATCGTGTTCGTTTCTGTCTTTGTACATATTCTTTTTATACACGAGCCCAATAATTTAGTTAGTAATCCTTAAGCCTAGAACTATTGCATATTTTTCACAATGGCGTCGCACATACCGGTCATTTTTGTGCCGGTCAGCAAACACTTGATGTATGTAAGCGAGTATGGCCCACATGTTGCACCGGTTTTATTTTTGGGAGCTCGATGTTCTTATTTTGACCTTCAAAATCCCATGATTCCTTCATCAAGACTTCAGCCGGCAAATGATCCATCAGCTTACTCTACGTCAACAACTTGGGCAATACTTCAAGGGTTGCTGCATGTGGGCTAAAAATATGTCCTCGCTGAAGACAGGTAAGTTACAATCATAAACCTTAATCTTTCCCTCGTAGAGTAGTATCTCAACAATGAGAAAATGTCTTATTTCCATGTTCATGATTGCAAGGATTCTCTTTGCCTTGGTCCAGCTCTTGCCGTGTGGATATGACCTCTTCCCTCTAACATATTTAATCACATCTCCATTTCATTAGAATGTAGAAACTAACTCATCAAATCTCGGGCATCTGGAATCAGCTAACTTACACCGATCAACATACCTATCCTTAAAATTATTGTAGAAGTTGAGGTCCATTATCTTATCGGTTGTATCATAAGCATCTGGGTACACTAATTGCCTTCCTCTTATGAGGCAGAGGATTTCATAAACATACTGTGGTATAAGAAGAAATTTTTTAAATAGGTTAGTAATTATAATGAATAAAAATACAGTGGAAAGAATCCGATGTAGAGGGTTATCTGAATTAGTTCACAGATTACCCAGCCAACGCAACTTATGCAACAGATATGTATTATGTTGCAACAGAATACCAAGCTGTTCTAGTAGATTACACATCTGCTGCGTAGATTCTTCTTTGTGGGGTAGATTGGAAGGATAGGTTAGCAAAAGTAAACTTACATTGTCCTCGTACCACACAGGTATATTTGTTATATTCGTGAAGTCTTTGGCAGCAAATGAATGCATGGTGTATTCTTTTTGAACCTTCATCCACCCATTCATGATTTCTTACAGTTCCTTCTTCTTCTTCTTACCAAGTGATGCGAATATGTCCACTTTCTTCAGCGGCCCCTGAACTTTAACAACTTTTGGAGTGGGAGGAGTTGTAGTTTTTAGAATAGATAGAATTTGTCTAATTTTTCTTCTTTTCCTCCTAACTGCCACTGTAGGAGTGCATGGCTTCCTCACCTCATTTGATGATATGACACCCCTCTTGGATTTTAATTTTTCATCAGCTTCAGCAATAGTCTCTAGGTTTTTAAGAAGTTTATCCTCTTTATCCTTGCACACTTTGCATTTTAAATGAGAATATGAGGGTGAGGAGGGGTGAGAGGGACCACTATAAGGGTGGAAGGGACCGGTGTAGGGGTGAGAGGGACTTGTGCAAGGAGTGTTTTCAAAAGTATTAACTTTTTTTGAGCACCAACATGCTCATAATCACGACTTCCAGTAGCATCATCATTAGGATGGCTGCCACCATCACAAATAACTTCACCAGCAACACCCCCAGAAGAAGCACCCAGGTCTATTGCAGTTTGAGGTTGGTCGTGAAGAGATTCAACATTAGTCTGACCTTGCCTAACTGCTCTTCTTATGAATGTTGCTCCAGCCAATTCCTTCTTTATTAACTCCACTGTTAGGTCTTCTTTTATATCAACAAGACCCAGAGTAAGAAAAGAAGTCATCCCCAACTCATGATTCGTAGACACGATCCAAGGATGCAAAACCTATAAAAAAAGACATGAGGCACTTAAATCATACAACAATAATTTGCAATCAGTTAGGTTACATAGATGTTAAAACTGCCAAATTATGCAAAAGATGATCTAGTTACCGCAATAACTAATCTATTTGTCTCAATAGATTGACAATATATTGCATCAGATTACACATCTGTTGCAAAATTTGCATCAGATGGGTAATTTGTTGATTTGGGTTCAGAGAACCAGAGAAATAGATGGTTAATCTGTTGTAAAATATAGATTATTTGTCATAACAGATTACCTATCTGTTGCACCAGATGCAGTTGAAGAGTAATTTGTTGCAACAGACTACCCATCTGCCACAACAGATGGAATATCTGTTTCAATATATTTCTTTGAGGAAAATTATTTTAGTTGAAGAAGACGTACTGCATCATCCGGAGGGTTAAATAGATCAACGTCCTACTAGTTAATATTTTGTTTGCTGCCCTTTGCATCCGCCAACTACCTAAGGATCCTTGGATGTGAAACTTCATCCGGGTAATCCTTGAACTACTTTCGGAGGGGAGGAATGACTTCACATGCCCAAGCCTAAAAATAGTAAATAGGAAGCAAACAAAAAAAGTTATAATAAGTATATTCATTATAAATTACTGGATGAGTAAAAATAGTGATCAATTTTACCATGAAAACTTAGGAAAAACTGTATAATGTGATCGTCTCTGTGGATAGCTTTGTCAGTAACTATTGGAAAGTCAAGTAGTAGCTATCATATCCCTAAGGATAGTCATTGAATTTGTCAAAATCATCAGCAAGCGCTAACAAATCATCTTCTATGACTTTCCTGATATCTCTTGCCAATAAAACGGAATGGAAAAACCAAACTAATTATAATTTCTCTCTGCAGTGCTTTTTTATGTCTTTATCCTCGAGATTTGTCATCAAATTCGCCGCTTTGTAGCTACTACGTTCAACAATGTCTAACAACCCATATTTTTTCCCCTTGAGTTTGTTGAACCCTCTGTGGGATATTTCCTTAATGAGAGGTTCTTCTGGATGTTCGCATCTCAAGCACGTCACTATGGCAAACTCTTTCAACCAAAAACAAACCGTCATGCCACAGTAGTTGATCCAGATTTCATCTATGTTTTTTTGTGCTCCTTCAGATCTTTATCATCCCTTGCGTACTTAATTCTATGATTGAGAAGACCATATACCATGCTCATTGGGAAACGAAGAGTGTAGTACTTAAGAAGCTCGAGAAAGTATGCAAAGCAGCTCTTGTTAAAAAGTCCATCTATATTTTCATTCTTCATAATTCTCCTTAATTCATCAAAACATTTCCCCAACTGACATTACTTTGTAAGGGCTATCCACCGACATCGCAACTCAAAACCTGTCGATACTAATGGTTTTGACAGAATCATGTTGGGATTTAGATATTATTTCACGCCCCATTAGTGAGAAAGAGTTATCACTTCCCTCAGCTTCATTTTGCCCCGATTGAGATTGTCTAGGAAGTTCCTTCAAATCTATTTGTACTCTAGCCATTTTTGTTGGGTGGTCAGAAGTTGATCCATTTTCATTTTTTTCTTTTGGGAGACATCTTTTAACTACAAACAATAGAAAAAACAAAAAATACATTGTATTTGATGTCTACATAATTTTTTTTAAAAAAGGTAAGAAAAATTTTAATAAATTATTCTATACCACATTATAAAAAAATACTCTAACGGATAAGCCATCAGTTTGAACAGATGGGGAATCTGTTTGAAGACCTATTTAATATCTCCCTATAGATATTTCACCTGTTACAATAGATGGACCACCAACACCACAACCAATGCCACCACCAATACCACCAATACCAACACCAAGACCACCACCACCACCACCAAAAGAACAAATACCGACACCACCAACAACATCTACCAACAACACCACAAATACCATCCAATAATACCACGACAGTCAACAAAATACTGAGACAAAAACTAGGATTTTATTGGGTGCTTTCTACTTTTTAGCATCAAAACACAAAATTGTTAACCTATTCTCACAGATAATACAACTACAAGTCTTCTTTTTTATCATTAACTAAAAATCCCTAATTTTTTAAATAAAGAACAAATGTAGAAATCTTATTGAACTCTATTATCTGCAAATACAGAGAAAATGATAGATACAAGTAAGAATAAAGTCATAAATAACAACTATGTGGTCAAAAATAGGAAGAAAATCGATCTGTTTTGAAGGGTTGAGCAATATGTTGTAGTTGTTGTTTATATTGTTGAGAGAGAAAGAGAGAGAGAGAGGAGCGAGAACTTGAGATTTGAAATGAGGAAAAGTTTTTCCAACAAATGAATGATTTATATGGGTTGATTTGTAATTTTGGAAAAGAATGACAAGTTTTGAAATTGTTGATTTGGTCCGAATTGATCTTAATTCATTTTTAAAATTTCAAAATATATACTAGTTTTTAAAACATTAAGTTAATGAGAGCTCATTTCAAATCAGAGTGATCGATCGACGATCCGGGTCGGGATGAACACAATACCAACGCCAATTGCAAAGACTCAATTGAAGTTGTAGTTGACCCTATGAGCTCATTAATTTATCCCTAGTTCCACCTAAATCAATTTAGGTAATATTAATCCTAACATTAAGTTAATGAGAGGTCATTTCAACTCAGAGTGATCGATCGATTACCCGGGTCGGGATGAACACAATACCAACACCAATTACAAAGACTCAACTGAAGTTGTAGTCGACCCTATGAGCTCATTCATTCAGCCCTAGTTCTACCTAAATCAATTTGGGTAATATTAATCCTAACATTAAATTAATGAGAGCTTATTTCAACTTAGAGTGATCGATCGATAACCCATGCCGGGATGAACGCAATACCAACACCAATTGCAAAGACTCAATTGAAGTTGTAGTTGACCCTATGATCTCATTCATTCATTCCTAGTTCCACCTAAATCAATTTAGGTAATATTAATCCTAACATTAAGTTAATGAGAGCTCATTTCAACTCAAAATGATCGATCGATGACCCGGATCGGGATGAACGCAATACCAATGTCAATTGCAAAGACTCAATTAAAGTTGTAGTTTTCCTATGATCTCATTCATTCATCCTTAGTTCCACCTAAATCAATTTAGTTTATATTAATCCTAACATTAAGTTAATGAGAGCTCATTTCATCTCAGAGTGATCGATCGATGATCCGAGTGGGGATGAATGCAATACCAACACCAATTATAAAGACATAATTAAAGTTATAGTTAACCCTATAAGCTCATTCATCCATCCCTAATTCCACCTAAATCAATTTTGGTAATATTAATCCTGACATTAAGTTAATAAGAGCTTATTTTATCTTAGAGTGATCGATCGACGACTCGGGCCAGGATGAACTCAATACCAACGCCAATTGCAAAGACTCAATGAAAGTTTTAGTTGATCCTATAGGCTCATTCATTCATCCCTAGTTCCACCTAAATTAATTTTAATGAAATCTGTTGGAACAAACGACTAAGCTGGTGGAAATTTCTAATAGATATTCATATTTGTTGCAACAGATAACATGTCTGACTTAATTAACAAATAGATATTTGAATCTGTTGTGACAGATGACTGAGCTGTTGGATATTTTCAAATAGACATTGGTATCTATTGTAATAGACGATATATCTGATTTAATTATCAAATGGATATTTGGATTTGTCGTCACAGATGATTGAGCTGTTGGGATATTTAAACAGATATTGATATCTGTTATAACAGTTGACATATTTAATTATCAAATGAAAAGAGTTTTTTAAATAGATATTTGTATCTATTATAACAGATGACTGTGCTGTTGGGATTTTTAAATAAATATTGTTATTTGTTGCAACAGATATCATATCTATTTGAATTTTTTTTCCTTTCAATTTTAAAGCAAGCTTCTATCTAAGTAGATAAAGTAATAAGTACTACAAAATGCGGTAAAAAAATGAAGAGTTTCTTTTTCATGGATAACTTAAAAATGTATTTATTGAGTAGTCTTATCTTATTTTTTCAACGTCACTAGATATCTGTTACAACAGATACCAACAGATATTTAATTATCAAATGGACATTTGCATCTGTCGTCATAGATAACTGAGCTGTTGGGATATTTAAACAGATATTAATATCTGTTGTAACAGTTGACATATTTAATTATCAAATGACAAGGGTTTATTAAACAGATATTTGTATTTGTCTTAACAGATGACTGTGCTGTTGGAATTTTTAAAAAGATATTGCTATCTATTGCAACAGATGACATATCTATTTGAAAATCTTTTTTTCCTTTCAATTTTAAAGCAAGTTTCTGTCCGAGTAGATAAAGTAGTAAGTAATACAAATGCGGTAAAAAATAAAGAGTTTCTTTTTCTTGGATAGCTAAAAAATGTGATCATTGAGTAGTCTTATCTTGTCTTTTCAATGTTAAGTAGTATTCCCCGTGCCCCTCAAATTATTAATGAATATTAATTATATTAATTAAGGAATATTAAAACCTATGTCTACGTACATGATATATCTAGAATTATCTCATCTCTCCTCAGCTTCAGCTTCAGTCCTAAAATTATTTTATTCATCTCTCATCTTTTTCTTTTTCTCCTCTTTAGCTTAGGGTTATCACAACCTTTTTTCTCTCTTCTCTCTTTTCTCTTCACTTTCTCATAAAGATCCTTTTGAATCTAAACCGATCTATATCTTTCCTCGACTGAAATTGCTATTTTGATCCCATTTTGACGTTAAGGTATGGTTCACTATTGCTCTTTTATTCTCGTCTTATTCTTTGAAAGTTATTTACATCTATTTTTTTTATTTAATTACCATTTACCCATATGGTATTTATATAAAAAATTTGAAGGAACTTTTAAGTGTTGAATAAACGAATCGAGAATTTTTATTACAATATATGAAAAAAGTGTTCTATTGGAGAAGTTTAAAAGCCTTGTTGGCAGCATTATTTTTTTTGGTATGTATTTTATTTGTTTCTTTGTTGTTTTTGCTGTTATTGATATTGTTGGTGGGGTTATCGTTGCTGGAAGTTGTGGTGTGGTGTTGTTGATGGTGTTGGAACAAAGGATGTTGCTTCTTTGTTATTGATGATATTGGAACAAATGTTGTTTCTTTGTTGTTGATGTTTTTTATTTGTCGTTTCTTTGTAGTTTATGCTATTATTGATGTTGCAACAGATGAAGAAACTATTTGAACAAATCAAACCACCATCAAGGTTGGTTTGATGTATTCCACCAAACTCCAAATCTGTTGCAACAGACTCCACATCTGTTGCAACAGACTCCACATCTGATGCAACAAACTCTACATTAGTTGAACAGATGAATAATGTTCTTTCTGTGACATTATTTTTTTCCTCTTCTTTGTAGATATAAAGAACTAATAGTTGGTAAACTTTTGCCCAACCATAACAAGAGGCTGTAGTAAAAATGGGTTTGAAGAAATAAGTTGCAAGCAGATAGAATCACTTCATATGTGGGAGGTATGTATTACTAATAATGTTATCGTGGAAACACACATTAGTGTGCACTGATTTTGTAAATGCTGTTTTTACCGATTAGTCATAGATCATTCAAACAAGATATCTATAATTTTATAGTTAATTTTGGTAGGTCCAAACTGATAAGGCTGAGGGACCATGAATATGGTTCTGATACCCTGTTAAGATTAAATCTCGGTTGTTACTCATGTTTATTTGTCAAGTATTGCGAAGGGATCTAGTTTTGGTGTCATTGTATAGAGATTCAATAACGATTGGACTAAATTTTAGGGTATATTGGACTATGAGAAGGCCTTCGAAGATTTGCACTGCATCTAACAAGAACGAAAAACCAATATAGTTATTGCCCTAGCCAAAATTTATATGGTTGGGTTGCTCAGGGTGATGATTATACGCCAGTAGGTGCGTTAGGAGAATGCCTTCAAAGAAAAATGGGTGGTTGATGAAAGACTATATTAATTGAGTGCTAATTGAAGAGGAGACATAGGGTAGAAAGTAACTTCTAGCGAATCTGGCCGATGGAATTATCTTAAAACAACATAGAAATCTGAATCAAGTGCAAATATGAAAGTGTATCTGGCAATGTAAATTTGTCTATTGTCTCTTTGAAAGAAAAATAGTGTATATGGGCACTTTGATAGGGAGCTACAACTAGGTAGCATGGTCGGGATTATTATCTAGATAGAAAATAATATAAGACCAAGAAAGCAGCCTTACGAGCATCAAGGATTGAAATAATGTACAGTAAGTCTAAAAAACTTCTGCCAATAGCAACTACAGTTAAAGTAAGTAATCTAAGAGAAAGAGACAATTTCTGAATTTAAAATTTCATCCCATGCCTTCTTGTTTATGGTTGTAAGGTCCCGGAAAGGCCCCTCATAGTTTGAGCCTTAGGGCATGTCGAGTGAGGCGTGATTCTGGCCCTAAAAGATTGAGAAATGGCTTCCTAAGTGAGTATCATGTTAACCATATAGAATTTCCCTAATTTTAAATTTTTATCACATGGGAAATCTGATAATATTTCCATCGATATAAGATTTTCCCAAATTCGATGCCCGGTAAGAAGTTATGGCTAATTTAAGACCTAGTCATAAAACTATGTTATTTTAGTGCTTGGCGCATCACGAAGAGAGTCGATTTGAGAATTGTCAAATTTCAGTGGAACTCCATAATGTTGGCCTGTCGCGCTGAGGTTATAGGTCCCAACCAGTGGGAAAATATGATGGCTCCGCATCGCGGTGACTCCCATATTTCCAATTGTCAATCTCCAGTGAGTCGCCGCGATAAGTGGCGCGTCGCGGTGACCCCTTAAATCTAGTTCCTAGTTTAATTTTTCCTGCTTCATACAGATGTTAAAATGGGTATTTTGGACTTTTTACAAGCCTATAAAACCGTGCAAACACCAAGTCAAAGTCATTTTCAAGCATCCTATGAGTTTTTTATCAAGTTTTCTATCATAAAAAACCCTAAGTATCCAAAACCTCTTCCAAGAATGTCAAAAATCCATCATGGACTTCCTAAATTGAGTCAAGATTTAAGGTTCCCAAGTCAAGGGCCTTAAGAACCCTCATTCAAGAGTACGAATAGAGTTCCAAAAGTGAGAGTTCATCCAAAGCTTCTAATTCAAGGTATATGGGGTTTTAAACAAGGGTAACCCTTTCACCCTTGTACCCAAAAGGCTTATTTACATCATGAATTTCCTGAAATCTATGAGGTTTTTACATGAATTTACATTGGTATTTTTCACCCATTATTATTGAATGCATTATCTTGATATTTTCCATGAATTAAGAGTCAAATGACACGATTTCTACATGTTTTATTGAGAATTTACAGTTGGGTATAAACCCCATAATTTTTCTCCCTGAGAAGCTAATAATTGCAATGTTGAGATATTGAAGCATATGGCTATATTGAGGTTTTGAGATAAATTGCTGAAATTCCCAGATTTCCACATGATTTATGAATCTATATGCTATATATTATGCTTTTGATTAGCTTTAACTTGATATTGAACTATGGATTAGTAAGCCCTATTTGAGACTTGTGAAATTATGAACTCTTGTGCTATAAGCATCCATGATTTGAGTATTTTGAGATGATAGAGAAATGAATTAACCTAATGGTCCGAAAGCTTTGAAATCCATTTCATTATATGAGATTATCAATTTGATTATTGGGTTCGTGGTGAACCATGAGATTATTCTAAAAGTGGATTTTTATGAGATGAGCGCATATAATCTGAAGGGAGTAGTACTTAGCACCGAGTGGGTAAGTCACTATGGTTTGTTATCCCAAAACTACATGCCACGTAGGTTGGGCCTGAGGCCGAGTTTATGATAATTATGATTGGTCCCGCGGCCAAGTTTCATTTAGTGATCACTAGACCTAGGTTATGCTCCCTAACAAGAGTATGACGTTCCTCCCCAACGTGGGATCTCCTCCTTACGAGGTCAAAATGTTGAACTCCATGTAGCTCGCATGGTTTATGTCTGTTACGAGAATCTCCCTTGCCCTTTAAAACTTCGAGATCAAATGCTTATTTTTCTTTTCTATAGTCTACTTTCCTAAATGGTTAAAATGCAAAGATGTTTCCAAACCAAGGTATTTTCTTGATGAGAGTTATTTTTCTAAATGATAGCATCTTTCTTTGTTATGGTACTTTTCATAAAGCTTTGAGATAAGTTATTTCCTTAAGCAAGAATACTTTTCCATTTGAGATAGCAAAATTTTACCTAAAGCTTAAAATGAGATAATTTTCTAAAGTGAATGAAATACCTTTAAGTATATTTTCTGAGTCATATGATTCCAATTTCCAAGTATATGAGTTCTAAATAATTATGAAATATTGAGCATTGAAGAGGTTTTACTCTCCATGAGATATATGTATGAGTTGAAAGCATTGTTCAAAGTTCATTAGCCTTTGGGTATTGAGAATAAGAGAAGATTTTTAATTTTTAAGGTTAAAGAGCGATAAATCACGAGATTTGTGTTGCATGCCTCATTCTACATGATTTATGAGCTTTATATTTTATACTTGTTCAAGCCATGTGAGTCGTCTCATTTTGCATACATGATTTGATTGAAAAAGATCGACACTATTTTTATACATATGCATTCACCCCTACATACTCAGTACAATCCAAAGTACTGATTCACATATATGTCTATGTGCTACATTATCTTATAATGTAGGTTCAGGTGCTCAGTCCCAGCCTCATCCATGATTATTCGAGTACCTTGCCTACATTTTCTACAGTGGTGAGTCCTTATGGTTTAAGGATCGATCTTCAGATATTTCCTGTATTTGACAGACTATGTTTTATCTTTAGTTCATTTTGAGTAAGTTGGGGACCTGTTCCAACGACTTTTTAGTTTTTGATTCGTAGAGGTTTTGTCAGACTAGTATCGTAGTTGTGATGTGTCGAGGGTTTGGTATTATGGTTTTGTTGAGGTTTCTCTATATTAGGGTCATATGGACCGAGTATCTTTCTCGTATTTCCTTTCATGTGATATGACTTTGCGAGTGTTGAGTCTATTTCATCTTGAATTGAGTGTTACTGGTAGAAATTAGCTCTAAGGGTTATCTTAGGGCTACTAGTATCCTTAAGCACCGTGTGACATCCCGGGAGATGATTTTGAGTCGTTATAGTGGTTCTAATTAGGTCCACTGCTATTGACCTGGTCGAAACCACAAACGTAATTGAAAGAAAAATTGAGTGTCATTACTTTCTTAGCAATATGGATTAATTGATTGTGTTTTATAGCCTTAGCATGACTTCAACATTTCTTGGAGAAGATCAGAGGCTTGCTGTAGTACATGAATCCTTATAATTTTCAAGCTTTCCTCTAGCTTGCTTATTCTGTATTCAAGCTGGTTATTGCCATCTTCGAAGTTAGTCAAGAGTTCTCGATCTCTTGTGAGCTAGATCAAGAACACCACCTTTAAAGTTGTGGCATTTTAGAAAGCCTTCAAAAAACTTTCTTCAGAAGCCTTAAAGAATACACAGAGGGTCACTGTATTTGTTTTAGGTCAAAATATGTTGATGCACACTCAAGATGTGGTCCCAACCGTTGACACCTGACTTTTATCGAGCATTGCTCAATGTAGATTGCTTAACTAATTTGATAAATTAATAAGCAAGGACTTACATAGCGTGTGATCTAAACTGACTGTACCAAGCCTATCAAACATTACGTCACTCCAGGCTCATTACACTATCAAAAAAATTGGGTTGAGTTAGTACACAAATCAAACAAGCTCATTCTCTCAGCCTTTCTGCTGATCGCTCTTCTCCAATATAGATGACAAGATATCTACAATGCAAAAGTCTACACCATCCCTAAAAATGCTTGTCAGGGCAAAAGGTCTTCTGAAGGCATCATCAGTAATCTCTCAATACCAAGTGATATCGAGAGATTACGGTGTTGACTTTTGCATAGTATATATCTTGTCATGTATAATTAGAGAAGAGCGATCAGCAGAAAAGCTAAGAGATTTAGATCATTTGATTTTTCCACCAACTCTGTCAAATTTTTTTGATAGTGTAATGAGCATGGAGTTACGCAACATTTGATAGGCTTGGTAGAGTCGGTTTAGATCACACACTATGTAACTCCTTGCTCATTAATTTATCAAATTAGATGATCAAGCTGCATTGAGCAACACTCAATAAAATTGAGTTGTTCAATAGTTGGGACCACATCTTGACTGTGCATCAATACATTTTGACCTAAAACAAACACAGCAACCCTCTGTGTATCCTTTAAGGCTTCTGAAGAAAGTGTTCTGAAGGCCTTCTTCAATGCCACAACTTTGAATTTAGTGTTCCTGGTCAACCTCACAAGAGATTAGGAACTCTATACCAACTTCAAAGATGGCAACATCCAGCTTGAATACAGAATCAGCAAGCCAGAGGCAAGGCTAAAAATTATCAAAATTCACAAACTAGAGCAAGACTTTGATCTTCTCCAAGAAATATTGAAAGCATGCTACGGTAAGAAAATACAATCAATTAATCCATATTGCTAAAGAAGTAATGACACTCAATCTATCTTTTAATCTCATTTGTAGTTCCAATCAGGTAAACAACACTGGACCTAATCGAAACCACAAACAACAAGGCATGGGATGAAATTTAAGATTTATAAATTTTCTCCTTTGCTTAGATTCCTTACTTTAATTGTAGGTGCTTTGGGCACAAGTTTTCTAGACTTACTATACATCATTTCAACCCCCGATGCTCGTAAGGGTGCTTTCTTGGTCTTTTGTTATTTTCTATCTAGGTGATAATCCCGACCATGCTACCTAGTCACAGCTCCATAGCAAAGTGTCCAACTGCATTATTTTTCTTTTAGAGAGACAACAGATGAATTTACATTGCTGGATACACTTTCATATTTGCACTTGATTCATATTTCTCATGTTATTTTAAGATAATTCCATTGTCCAGATTCGCTAGAAGTTACTTTCTACCCTATGTCTCCTCTTCAATTAGCTCTCAGATGATATAGTCTTTCATCAACTCCCCTTTTCCTCACAGACATTCTCCTTCGGTTCCTTTTGGCATATAATCATCTTCTCGATCAACCCTTCCATATAAATTTAGGCTAGGGGATTTTCTATTAGTTTTCCATTTTTGCTTGATGAGGTGCGAGGCTTTAAAAGTGTTCTCAGAGTCCAATGCACACTTAAATTTATGTCCAATCACTATTGGTTATCTACAATAAAAATAAATATTGATCCCTTCTCAAAACTTAACACGTATAAACACGAGCAACAACCGCCAGTAATTTGTAACAGAGTATCTGCACCATCTTCATGAGTCCCTCAACCTTGTCAATTCAAATCCATCAAAATTAACTGTACAATGCAGGATCTTGGTTGGATGATCAGTGCCTAATCAATTAAAAAAATCATTCACAAAAATATTATATTTTATGTATGTTGTCTCGGTGACCTTATCAGTAATACTTGTTAACTCACACATATATGATAGTGGATCCATCTGTACGCAACTTGTTCTTCCTAGCCCATATATGGCTTAAATTGAATAAATAGATGACTAGCAAGTTGCAACAGATGCCACATCTCTTACAAAAGTAAATTGATATATCCATCTATTGCAACAGATTGTCAATATGGTTAAGTTATCTGACAGATGGAATATATTTTGTAATAGATTACCCATATGTTAGATTTATTGTAAAGTAATTTTGTTTTCTTTCTGAAATATAATAAAAAGATAAAATATTATATTTAGATCCATTTTTTTAATTTACATATTCGAAAAGTCACCAGTTTTATTTAATTAAGGGATATATAAACAGTCGTGGCTTTTTGTTTGACTACCCGTTCCAATTCAATCATTTATAAATAGGTCCCTCTGGTCTCCTTTCCTTACTCTCACTCGTTCATTCTACTATACTTACAGTACAAATATGGCTGATCCAGATTCGTACAAGAAGATTCATATCGAGTCCTTGCGGAAACTTCAAAGGAAGTTTGATGAACTCTCGAGGGATTTGGCCAACTTCAAAGCAAGGCTGAGGAGGGCGACCTTGCTACTGTCAGATGAAAATTGTCCGGTTGACAATAATAATAGTAATAATAATAATAATAATAGTAATGATAATAATAATAGTAGTAATAATAATTAGGTTATGTTTTTTCTTTGTTTTAGCATATGAATTTTTCTTTTTTTTTTTTATATTGGATCTACTTTTAAGGGATTAAAAAATCTATGTATATGTTTTGTTTGGTCGACTCTACATTTTCAATTCTTATTTAATATTTAATTATTATTCTATTTATTCCCTGTTCTCAACATATCGGCGGTTGGAGGTAGGGATTGAGCACTTTTGGCAACAAAGGGTGGTGAAAAATCACGATTCTCCTAAAAATGGTTCGTTAATAAATAACAAGGAACTAAATGATATACACAATTTATAATCGTAAAAGAAATATTATTTAATTTTGAAAAAAGTCACAACATTGGATTAGTTAATTTATATGATGATTGTTAAGAAAAAGGTAACGAGTCGTGACTTTTTGTATAAAACAAAAACACATACATTCAACAATGTTGCTGATGCATCAAATTTTCTATTAGTTGTGACTGTGTATCAGCTGTTTGAAGAAATCAAAAAAGCTATTTAAATAGACCGTCCATTATATTTGTTGCCAGAAAACAAAAATAGTTATTATTTTATTAAAGAAATGATTATTGAAAAGGTGTTTTTTTAATTTATATAATAAAAAGGTCAGCAAATTTAGATTAATGATATGATGATAATTTTTTTTATGAAAAAGATAGATTGTATGTTGCAACAAATATGTTATCTGATGCAACAGGTTCTTTATTATTGCAATAGATGATATATCTATTGTCCAAGATGAGTTATCTGATGCAACAGATATAGAATCTATTGTCACAACTCAATAAAACGGTTCTTGGAAAGAATTAATTAGGAATAATAATCTGAAAAGTCATGACTTATCATAATATTTCTTAATTTAATTAAGTCATGACTTTTCACAATAATAAAAAATATAATTAATAAATAGAGGTGGACAGTTACATTATATGTTGCAACAGATAGGTTATTTGATGCAACATGTTTTATATTTGTTGTAACAGATGAAATATCTGTTGTCATAGATGAATTATTTGATGCAATAGATATAGAATCTGTTGTCACAACTCAATAAAAATGGTTCTTGGAAAGAACTAATTAATAATAATAATCTGAAAAGTCATGACTTATCACAATATTTCTTTTCTTAAATTAATTAAGTCATAACTATTCACAGTAATCAAAATAAAAAATATAATTAATAAATGGAGGTGAACATTTGCGCCTTTTTGCCTCTCATTCAAATTCAATTCTCTATAAATAGGTCCCTCCTTACTCAATCGTTCATTTAACTACACTCTATTTATTTATTGTATCTCGTCTTTCATATTATACTTGGACTTCCACCACTTTCTCTTCCCTGACTAAGGTAAGTATTTTTCTTTCCAATTTGTAGTATACGTTGTATTACATTAAGATATTCTTAAGATGTTTAATTTTTAAGGTTTTTGTCAATTCATATGTGTTCTAGATTATGGCTGATCCAGTATGGGATATTGCTTTTCTGCAAGACGTCGTGAATGAACTTCTAAATCAGGTTCGTGACCTGCAATGGGAATTGGGAGCAGTTAGAGCAAGAATTTTCTGTGAGATCCGCAGGTTGAGGAGGGCCTTGCTACTTCCAGTTGAAGATTGGCCGGCTGACAATGATGATAATAATAATAATAATTAGATTATTTTTTTCTTTTAGTCTATGTATATGTATTTTTTTTGTTTAATAAAAAAATAATGTTTGAACAACTTTGACGTTTTAATTCATATTTAATTTTCATTCTGTCTATTATCTTTTCAACAAACATGTCGACAATTGGACGCAAAAAGGAATAATTTAGAATTCAGTAGTAATAGAAAGATTTATCTGTTGGGTTTATGGCAGAGTTTGATCAGTTGGTGGGACAGTAGATGGTGTTTAAAATAACCATTGTTTGCTACTCAATCGAAATTTCATAAAAGAAGAAAGCTTTTAACGTGGGTTGGCGTAAGAAAGCTTTTAACGTGGGTCGGCGTATAGTCTCCCTATTGAATGATGTTTACATTTTAATTTGAAGAAAAATTGATTAATGCAAAGGGTAAAACATGAAATTTTTTAATCTCTTCTTGATTAATGAAAAAAGACAAGTAAAATGAGAAATCAAATTAGGAAATTTGGGACGGATAATTGGACGTAAGGAATAATTTTGAATCCAGTAGCAATAGCAACAGTTGAAACATATTGGTAATCTGTTGGGTTTGTGGAAAGGGTTGATTTGTATTGTTCCAAATAGATTAATCATCTGTTGCAACAGATATGAAATCAGATGCAACAAATAATCAGTTTGGTGCAACATATAATCAGTCTGGTGCAATAGATAACTAGCTTATGCAACAGATAAATATTATGTTGCAATAGATTACTTCTCTGATGCATCAGATGAGTGATCTATTTAAATTGTGGGCACTTATGTTGGATTCATGATCAGGTTCTATTCGTTGTTGGAAAAATAGCAGTAATTGGTGTACCCAGATGACAAATTCGAATAAAAATTATAATTTTACTTACCAAAGTCACATATGAAGTAATGCTAAAGTGGAAAGTGATGTAGGAAACAAAATTTGACCTAAGAAATTGGTGAGATAGTAGAACTAGCGGTAACAACAATAACAACAACAACAATGTTCAACAAGAAGAAGATGAAGATGATAATGAAGTAGAAGATGATGATAATGAAGCAGAAGATGACGAATAAAGTAGCAGCAAGAATGAACAACAATAATTGTGAAGAGAGAGAAAATAACAATGAATGAGAAGAGAGAGAAACGTGCCTTTTCCACTCAGTTTTCTGTTATATTAACTAATATTTGGATCAAAGTGTAAATTTAAAAACTTCTAGTTATTTTCAAATTTCTCCAATTTTCTTAATCCATAATAATATAATTGTCACCTCCACTAAATAATTAAGACTTGTGTCACCTACACCTCATTTTAAAACTCTTTTGTCTCCTACATCCCAAACCCCCACCGCGTGTGAGTTTGATTCCAAGTTGCTATAATTTTTATATATATTTATGAAAAAATGACGGACAAAACCTACGCAGTCCGTTAGTTTTTTCCTATGCAGTCCATCAATTTTTCTAAAAGATAATTCTTAGTTTTTTTATTTAACGAAAATGAGTGATGTCCCTAGGTTTTATTTGAGGTAGTTCATTAGTTTTCTTAAACTGACCCACTATTTTCCAAAATAGTCAAATTCATTGATTTTGGATCGGTTTAGGCAAAAATTGAGATTGTCTGTTGGTTATGGCCCTAGATTTTGAGTGTGTTTAGTAGTGATACCTGATGACTACTATCCATAAGGTGAACACTCTAAGTTATAACATGGGATTAATGAAAAATAAACAAAGGAGAATTACTAATAGTTGTCTTAAGATATATATGTGTTGTTTATGAGACACTTTTTTAATCTATTGTGAAGGCATGAAAATGACTAAGTTCAGTTCAAATTCTCCAAAACTACGTCTCTTATATGCATTGGTATAGTTGATAAAATAAAGTGTTACATGTTGAAGTTGCATTGCTAGTTATGTAGATTTGAGGTGAGACAATTAGTTTTGAAAAGGTTGAGGAAATAAAGTGTCACGACCTAAAATCTCGAGGGTTGTGATGGAACCTACTCCAACCCAAATATGGTAGGTAAGTCTAATTCTACAAACACAAACAACTCAAAAAAAGGCAAATAATGTAATACCATGATGAACTCAATATTAACAATAACTCAAAATCAACCTCACATGAAAACATAATAATATTATTATTCAGAATCTCAGTACTCAATTGTCACAAGTATAAGAGTGACTCTAATACATAATGTCATATCTGAGATACAACACTCACTAATAAAAAGAATAGGAAAATCGACCACAAAAACCGACCACATATGGTTGATTTTTCTGCATTTGCGACAAAAAAATCGACCAAAATGCGTGGTCAGAAAAAACGTGGTAGCTTTTTTAAAACCGACCACGTGTGCCCATTTTTTAAAAATATATATATATATATATATATTTAAAATTCAATATTATTTTTTTAAAAATATTTTTTAAATAAAAATAATTTTTCAGAAGAAATCGAATGCAAGTGGTCGGTTTTTTATTTGAATTAAATAACTAATTTATAAAAAATTGACCACATGTGGTCGGTTTTATTTTAATTAATTATTTAATTCAACCACATGTGGTCGGTTTTTAAAAAGAATTACCAGAAAAACTGACCACATATGGTTGATTTTTTTGGTAATTTTGTAAAAAAAAATATTGAAAATTTTCCAGAAAATCAACCACATATGGTTGGTTTTTCTAGTAATTTTGTAAAAAATATAATAGCATATAGCTATTCTACATTTCATTATACCCCGCCAATCATTTAATATACAATCAACCACCATAAGAATACAAACATTAAAAATCAAATTATTTATAAAATTTATCGAGGTTCCAAATCCAAACTATAAAACATACGAAAGACTAAAAAGTACAACTATCCGCATCCTCATTCTCAGCCTCACCCATTCTATTATCAATATTTCGTTGATATATCCAGCCATAATTAGGTTCCATCTACACAATCAATCACATTCAAGTAATTAGTTCAAGGCTCAAAAGTTCACATTTCAAGTACCTACACTTAAACATTTTCAAGTCACTTATTCACTTCACAAGTTACCAAACTAAACTTAATTCAAAATGAAAAGTTCACGTTTCAAGTACCTACACTTAAGCATTTTCAAGTCGCTAATTCACTTCTCAAGTGACCACACTTCACTGAAATCAAAACGCAAGTTCACATTTCAAGTACCTAAATTCAAAACAAAAGTAACTAATTCATAATTCAAGTAACTACACTTAAACATTTCAAGTCACTAATTCACTTCACAAGTTCCCAAACTAAACTAAATTCAAAATGAAAAGTTCACATTTCAAGTACCTACAATTAAACATTTTCAAGTCACTAACTCACTTCTCAAGTGACCACACTTAACTATATTCAAAATACAAGTCCACGTTTCAAGTAACTACACTTAAATATTTTCGACTCAATAATGTACTTCTCAAGTGACCACACTTAACTAAATTCAAAACACAAGTCCACATTTCAAGTACCTACACTTAAATGTTTTCAAGTCACTTATTCACTTCTCAAGTGACCACACTTAACTAAATTCAAAACACAAGTCTACATTTCAAGTACCGACACAAAAACATTTTCAAGTCACTAACTCACTTCTCAAGTGACCAGACTTAACTAAATTCAAAACACGAGTCCACATTTCAAGTACCTACACTTAAACATTTTCGACTCACTAACTTACTTCTCTAGTGACCACACTTAACTATATTCAAAACACAAGTCTACCTTTTAAGTAACTACACTTAAACATTTTTGAATTACTAATTCACTTCTCAAATGACCTCACTTAACTAAATTCAAAACACAAGTCCACAATTCAAGTACCTACATTTAAACAATTTCAAGTCACTTATTCACTTCTCGAGTGACCACACTTAACTATATTCAAAACACAAGTTCACCTTTCAAGTAACTACACTTAAACATTCTTGACTCACTACTTCACTTCTCAAGTGACCATACTTTAGTAAATTCAACACATTCATGACAATTTATATGACAAAAGTCAAACTTCATTTACCTATTAACTTTTAAGGTCTAAAAAACTAATGTTACTTTCTATATTGTGTAACTCTCTCATTACAACATCCTATATGACATCTTAAAAGGATATTTTGATACGTTACATATACTTGTTGCAAGATATAAATTAAAAAACTTTCTTAAGACACTTAAACAAAATAGTGAAAGTATTAAAATTTTAAAAATGTACTGATGATATTACTGGGATCCAAGAAATACATACTAATTCATTAAATATTTACTTTGCTAGTTGATAGAGTAATATAAATGCACTTAAATATACATCCACTTAGCTACTGATTAATATTACTTCTACTTACTCTTCTTCTTCTTCTTCTTGTTCTTGTTCTTGTTCTTGTTCTTCTTCTTCTTCTTCTTCTTCTTCTTCTTCTTCTTCTTCTTCTTTTCTGTTGTCATCAATAATTAAACAAAGATAGTTGACAATACTATTAGTTTAACATATTTTCTCAATATTTGATAGGAAACTAGTTTCACTTAGTACATACCATCATTATGATTAATCATTAGGTGACATTAATAATATAAAATTTCTTTAAAACAGGTGAGAGTGCAGAAAATAACACTTACTGTTGGAGCATGTTAACAAGGTTGAAACAGTAATGGCAGTCGACATCGGCTGTTGTAGTGACTATTTCACCAACCAGTGGTGACAGCTGATATGTTGTTACAATGACAGCGTGATAGCACCCAAGCGCACATGCAAGTGTGATGTTCCAATTTTTGACAAAATATTTTACATTTTTTTCAAAAGATAATTGTATATTTTCAAAAAACTACTGTTGTATTTAATACTGGATTTTAGTGTTTTTAGGTTAAGGATTTAGCCAGAAGAGAACTTGGAAAAATAGCAAAGAAGAGCCACTGACGGTCAAACTGGTGGACCATCAGCCATACGACGGACCGCCAGAGTAGCCGTTAGAGATAAGCAGAAGGAAACAAATACATTACCTCTGCGATGGTCTAAGTGGTAGACCATCAACCACCCAACGGACCACCAACTTGGCCGTTGGGACAAAACAGAATAGAAATTCTTGGAGAATCAAGTGACAAAAAGTATGGCGGGCCACCGGACCGCTGACTTAACCATCAAACCTTATCCAGAATATAAAATTTTGGGACTCTCAGCAATGGTCCACTCGATGGACCTTCAGTCTATTGATGGGGCTATCAATGTGACCGTCAACTTAGACGTGGCTTTTTCTGAGTTTAAATGTTAAATAATCTGTACCTGGGAACATATAAATATCTACTTTAGGTTTTTATTTAGGTAGCTTTTATCATTTTTTCCAATTATGAACATTATTAACGTAGTATTCTCTAAGATCCAAGCTAGAATTGTGCATCTAAACATTTTATGCTTGTTCTCTTTTGAAGATTCAAGAACAAATCTTGTGATTTTTGTAAGTAATTTATGAATTTATTTATGAGAAACATAATGACTTTGCCTTCTTCTTCTATAGAGATGTGTGGCTAAGATCCCATAACTAGGATTATGGAAGACTTGATGTGAAATGTTGATTGGGGTTGTAAAAATATTTAATTTCCATGGTTAACTAAAGTTGTATAAACCCTTCTTCATAATAATGACCTTTGTTGATTGAAAACTTGAAGGGTGATCCCAAGAACATTACTTGTTCGAATATAAAAGTGTTTGTTGGAAAAAGAAGAGGTTTACATGGGATCTAAAGGCTTTAACATTTGGGTTAAGGGCTGATGCCTTAATGGGATCAACCCACATGAGAGAATAATTGAATAAATCAATGTATTCTTTAAGTTCGAGAGAATCGAAGGATAATATACTTATTTAGGTTGAGAAACAAATGGTTAAATTATAGGATTCAATAACTCTTGCAATTGAAGTGATTAATCTGAGATTCAAAACAATTCATAGCCCTAACTGCTTGAATATCTTGGTAACCATAGCTCTAGTTTATCTAATCTAATTGAATTAGTATTTGCAATAAGAATCATTGACTAGAACATTTTATGTTATGCATAGTGAAATATAATTTACAAATCAAACCCCCCATTTAATTCAGAACCTTCGATCAACAGTTTAGTAACAACCACAATACTTCGTGAACATAATATTTCCTATGGGATTCAACCCTAACCTAGTTGTGTTATATATTTGACAACGACCGCTTGCTCTTAGCGCATCAAATTTTGGCGCCATTGCCGGGGAATACGATTGTCAATTAAGTTTGTGATTGTTAATTAACCTTTGGTCCAGTTTCCCAAATTTTACTTTTATTTATTGTTTTTGGTTCATTACAGGTTCATTGTTGTTTATTCCACGCACCAGAAGTTCAGGAGAACCATTATTACCCTTCAATCCTAACCATATGTAATTGATAAAATGGAAGAACAACAAGAAGCTAGATGGTGAAATGACTACATCTAACCATCAGCAGGTTATTAAGTTAGAGGATGCAAAGAAAAAAGAGAAGGAGGAAGTGGTTACTACTCTCCCAAAACCACCATCACCCATTCCTCATAGATTGGAGAAGAAAACTGGTGACACAAGGTTTAGTAAATTCATCGCAATGCTGATGCTACTTACAGTGAATGTGCCTTTAGTAGAGGCATTAGAGAAGATTCATAGGGTATGCTAAGTTTATAAAAGACCTGGTGACGAAGAATAGAGCAGTGAGTTATGAATAGGTGGATAACCTTCATCATTGTGGTGCTATTTTATCAAGGTCTTTAGTGTAAAAGAAAGTGGATCCAAGAGCATTTATGATTCCTTATACTATCAGGTCTCTTGATTTTGCTAAGGCCATGTATGATCTGGGAGCGAGTATTATCCTAATTTTGCTTGCTCTTTATAAGAAGGTGGGTTTAGGGGATCCTACACCCACAAACATATAATTAGTGATGGCGGACAGGTCGGTAAAGTGACCTGTGGATATTTTGTATGATGTGCTAGTGAAGGTGGCCAACTTTATATTCCCTGCAGATTTTGTTTTTTTTTGGATTTTGAGGTGGACTTTGAGGTGCCTATAATCTTAGGTCGACCTTTCCTTACCATTGTAAGCAAGCTTATTAACTTGTGAGCTAATGAGCTCTTATTCAGGCTTAATGATGAAGTAGTTTGATTTGATGTAAGTCAATCTATAAGGAAGTACAAGGAAATAAGTATATTCTCTATTGTGGATGTTTATTACGAGGATGGGTGAGTAGTGCCGATAGAGGTGAAATTTGTCGTTGAACCTTTAGCTGCTGTCTTGATGAATTTCAATAATGAAGGCATCAAAGAGTAAGAGTAAACTGTTTATACCTTGAATGGAATGGGATCTTATTCTAATGATTCCAAGAAGCTATATCTAAACCTTAAAAATCGCCCAACACCACCGGCGAAGCCATCTATTAAAGATCCACCAGTGTTGGAGTTGAAGGTATTTCCAGACCATCTATGGTATGTGTTTATAGAAAGTGAAAACACTTTACCCGTAATTACTGTAGAAGATTTGGGTTAGCATTAAGTGGAACAACTTATCTCCGTACTTCAGAGGTATAAAAGGGTGATAGGCTGGACTATTACGAATATTATTGGCGTTTCTCTGGGTATTTACACTTATAAAATTCAGCTTGAGGAGGATTGCACACCAACCATTGAGCATCAACTCCGTCTTAACCTACCTATGAAAGAGGTGGTTAAGAAGGAGATTATTAAATGGCTTAACGTGGGAGTTGTATATCCTATTCCCGATAGTAAGTGGGTGAGTCCTATCCAATGCGTGCCCGAGAAAGTGGGAATGAATGTGATAGCGAATGAGAAAAATGAGTTGATACCGCTCAGACCTGTGACTGGGTGGAGATTTTTCTTGGACTATCGTAAGATCAACTCATGGACATTGAAGGACCACTTCCCAATGCCTTTTATGGACCAAATGCTTAACCGGTTAGCGGGAAGATATTGGTATTATTTCCTGGATGGGTATTTGAGCTATAACCAAATCTCTATATCCCTAGAAAATCAGGATAAGATGATATTTACTTTCTCGTATGGTACTTTTCCTTTCAAGTGGATGACATTTGGTTTGTGTAATACACTCGCTACCTTTCAACGGTACATGATGTCTATTTTTTTTAATATGGTTGAAGACACCTTGGAGGTGTTTATGGATGAATTCTCAATAGTAGGTGATTCTTTTGAGATGTGTTTGGTGAATCTGAGTAGAGCTTTGTAGAGATGCGAGGAATTTAATCTTGTGCTTAATTGGGAGAAATGCCACTTCATGGTGAAGGAGGGCATTGTCCTTGGTCATAAAATTTCAGCCAAGGGGATTGAGATCAACCGAGCTAAAGTCAAGGCTATTGAGAAGCTACCACCTCCTATTTTAGTAAAAGGAGTGCGTAGTTTCATTGGTTATATGGGCTTCTATCGGTGATTCATAAAAGACTTCTCAAAAATTGCAAACCAACTTTCAAACTTTTGGAGAAAGAGGCCAAGTTTATATACGATGATGATTGCTTAAAGGTATTTTAATGCTTTAAAGGGAAATTGGTTGATGCTCCTATGATTGTTGCCCTAGATTGGTCAAAGTCGTTTGAGATTATGTGCGATGCAAGCGGAGTGACGCTTGGGGCCGTACTTGGCCAAAAGAGGGATAAGCTATTTCATCCCATTTATTATACAAGTAAGGCCCTAAATGGAGCTCAGAAGAACTACACTATTACTGAACAGAAACTCCTTGCAGTTGTATATGCCTTTGAGAAGTTTCGGGCTTACCTATTGGGAACAAAGGTGGTGGTTCACATTGACCACGTCGCCTTGATATATTTGATAGCCAAGAATGATGCTAAGCCGAGATTAATCAGATGGGTATTGCTCCTTCAAGAATTGACTTTGAAGTTAAAGATAGAAAGGAATGCGAGAATTAAGTTGCGGACCACTTGTCTTGACTGAAGGAAGGTCAAGCACTCAAGGATGAGATAGAAATTGATGATGCATTTCCAGATAAGGAAATCTTGGCTGCTGTATTAGAACAAGTGCCTTGGTATGCAGACTTTGCAAACTATATGGTGAGCAAGGTTATACCGGAAAACCTTTCTTTTCACCAAAGAAAAAAGTTTCTTCATGATGTTACACACTTCTTCTGGGGTGAGCCATATTTGTTTTAACGTTGTACAGATAATATTATAAGGAGGTGTATCCAAGAAGTAGACATGCTGAATATTTTGGAATCTTGTCATGCTTCTCCGATTGGGGGTCACCATTCAGGTGACCAAACTGCTAGGAAGGTGTTGCAGAGTGGATACTATTGGCCAATATTCTTTAAAGATGTTTATGAGTTTGTGCGGAGATATGACCAATTCCAAAGACAAGGGTCAATCTCAAAGCACCATGAGATGCCTTTGAAAAAAATAATGAAAGTGGAGTTGTTTGACGTCTGGGGCATCGAATTCATGGGACCCTTCGTGAGCTCATATGGGATGAAATACATTTTGGTTACCATTGATTATGTACCTAAATAGGTTGAGTTAGTTTCCTTGTCCAATAATGAAGGGAAGCGAGTTGTTACGTTCTTTAAAGGAACATATTCTCTCAGTTTGGGGTGCCATGCACCATCATAAGTATTGACGGGTCATATTTTTACAACCGAGTCTTTAGGACTGCCTTGGCGAAGTATGGTGTTAAGCAGCACAAGGTGGCAACTCCATATCACCCACAAAATAGTGAGCAAGTGAAGATTTTGAATAGAGAGATCAAAGTCATTCTTGCTAAATCAGTGAATGCTAGTAGGTAAAATTGGTCTAGGAAGCTTGATGATGCCTTATGGGCATATAGAACAGCTTTCAAGACACCTATCAACATGTCACCATACTAATTAGTTTATGGAAAGGCATATCATGTGCCAATTAAATTAGAGCATAAGGCGCTGTGGGTATTTAGGAGGCTGACCTTGGACTGGAATAAGTCAGCGGAGTTAAGATTGGGCCAACTAAATGAGATGGATGAGTTCCATCTCAGAGCGTATGAAAGAGCAGACCTATACAAGGAAAAGATGAAGAGGTACCATGACTGAAGGATTGAAAAACAAGACTTTCAGAAGGGTGATTGGGTATTTCTCTTTGACCCAGCCCTGGTGATGAGTGACGAAGATGAAGGAATTGTTGATTTGATGGGAAATCCACTGAAAGACTAAGGCAAAAAAAAGTAGATGAAAGTGTCGAAAGGAAAGCTGCAAAAAAAAAGAAAGAGAGAAACAATGACACCTGAAGAGAGAGAAAAGTATGATTCGAGGAAAGCCTAAAAAATATTGAGGAGAGATAAAGAGAGAAGACAGTAGATGAAGCTGCAGGAATTTCTTCGAGTTCTATCCCAGCAAGGGGGCATGACTCGAACCCAGCTCGGGATGTCATACTTCCAATTCTGGAGGATGAGATTATGAGTACCCTTACCACAATAGGGGTCAATGTTGCAGCAGGTGAAGATGATGGATCCTCACCACATTTCACATATGTCTCAGAAGAATAAGAGACATTACAAGTGTTCCCCTTCTCTGTACTTTAATTCAATACATTGAGGACAAAGCATTTATTTTCTGTGGGGGTGGGTGTACTTGTACCATGGGGGTTTTTATTATCGATGTTCTTTTCCTCCCATGTTCTATCTAGTAGAATCGACATGTCTATGATTGCAATTTCTTTTCTTAGGTTGTGATGTAAATATCTATTTGTTAATGTTTATTTATAAAGTGCCTCTTATATTAGCATCTTGTTGTGTATATGGATGATGAATAATGTTGTTATATGGCTATGAATATATTTTGTGTGGCTGTTTACTTCTATCTTTTAGTATATATGAGCAATCTTTAGTGAATCTGTAATTTGCATTAACATGTAAGATATGCATGACATGTGATGGAAATCCTAGGAGTAGTAGAATAGGTTTGACTCAGTTGCCTGTGTGTGAGAGTACTTGTGTTAGTTCTTGCACAGTGTAGTACCTAGAACTTGCCTGGTTCATTGATGTTGTTTTGTTGTTGATGAAATAAGAGGTGAGAGCAGGACTCCTTGTCCTTTCAGTCTACTTAGCCAAAATAATTAACCCCACCAAAAGGATTTTCCATTTTGAACCTTTTTTGAGCTTGTATTAGTTTTTTTTCATTACTAATAACTCTAATTAACTCTCTTTAGGTTGTTAACACCTAACTCTGGCCCTGGTCCAGTATGGGATATTGTGTACCATGACTTAGGCAAAACACCTAAGTTGAGGACGGCTATTGTTAATATGTTACCCATCTAACGAAAAGTTAGTTTAGAGCTTAGTTTAAAGCATTTGGTCCTGGTCTATTCAAGATATTATGCACCTTGATTGACTGTATTAGCATAAGTTGAGGGTGTCTGTTTCTTGTAAAAAAAAGAGAAGAGAAGAGAAAAAAAGGATGTTATGGTGAAGTATGAACAAATGATAGAATGGTAAGTGAGCTAGTAAAGCAGTGGCCTTGGTGAGTAGAATTCAAAGTCAAAGAGAGTTAAGTCCTAATATTCTGTCACTTTTCCCAAAATCCTTCCTTGCTTAGCCCGAAGCCTCATTACAAGCCTAGAAAAGACCTGCTTGATCTTGGTGAATTAACTATAAGGGAGGGTTAGATGATAAGGGCAAGCCTATGGGTATGTAGACTATGTTTGTAACTTCTTTGATGAGTGTAAGAGTTTTGATTTTTATCCACAAGCTATAATGAGTGGTGGATTTTATTAACTATGAGGGCAACTTTAGTTGCACTTAGTTTGCTGATCACTGTGAGATATGATATCCATGTTTGTGTGTGTGCTAAATTATAATCAATGCCGGTGGTAGATCCTGATGTGTTTAGCCCATATGAGTGAGATAACAAGTGAATGGTTACGTGGAATTTGATTAAATAGTCGATTGCCTGTCATTGTGTTATTCATGTATGCAGTTTGGTGCTGAGTTACTCGAGGACAAACAATTGTCTTAAGTTGAGGGTATTGATGTTCCAGTTTTTGATGGAACATGTTACATTTTTTTCAAGAGATAATTGTATGTTTTCAAGCAACTAATGTTGTATTTAATACTGGATTTTAGTGTTTTCAGGTTAAGGAGTACATGGAAGAGAAAATTGAAAAAATACCAAAGAAGGGCCATTGACGGTTAAACTGGCGGATTGTCATCCATGCGATGGACCGCCAGAGTGGCCGTCAGAGATAAATAGAAGAAAATAAATGTATGACCTCTGCGGAGGTCCAAGTGGCGGACTGTTAACCATCTGACTGACCGCTAACTTGGCCGCCGGGATAAAATAGAATAGGGCTTCTTGTAGAATCAAGTAACAGAAAGAGTGACGGGCCATCGGACCAACAACGGACCACTGATTTAATCGTCAACCCTTATCCATAACATGAAATTTTGGGACTCTCAACGATGGTCCACTCGACGGATCATCAGTCTACCGATGGGCCGTCAATGTGATCATCAACTTGGACACGACTTTTTCTGAGTTTAAATTTTAAATACTTTGTACCTGGGAACATATAAATACCCATTTTAGGTTTTACTTATGTATCTTTTATCATTTTTCCTATTTTGAACATTATTATACATAGTATTCTCTGAAATCCAAGCTAGAATTGTGCATCTAAACATTTTATGCTTATTCTCTTTTGAAGATTTAATAGCAAATATTGTGATTTTTGTAAGTAATTTCTGAATTTATTTATGAGAAACATAATGATTTTGCCTTTTTCTTCTATAGATATGTGTGGCTAAGCTCCCATAACTAGGGTTATGGGAGCCTTGATGTGAAAAGATGATTGGGGTTGTGAAAATATTTGATTTCCATGGTTAACTGATGTTGTATAAACCCTTCTTCACAATAATGACCTTTCTTGGTTGCAAACTTGAAGGGTGATCCCAAGAACATCACTTGTTCGAATAGAAAAGTGTTTGTTAGAAAAAAAAGAGGTTTACATGGGATCTAAGGGCTTTAACCTTTGGGTTAGGGGTTGATGCCTTAATGAGATTTAACTTTCTTCTTCTATATATATGTATCAACTCTTGAATACGTACTATATACATCACATATACAATTTTACTTCCCCATAATAATATACAACATATTTCACATATACTCAGATGAATTATCGGTTAGTTTATCTTATGTTATTATACCTTCACTACATAGTATATATATATATATATATATATACATACATAAATACATACATACACACATATACACACACTATTGACTATATCAAGTTTTAAATACGTGCTATATACATCACATACATACACGAGTATATTATTCATTAATATAATGAGACGTATTTCATATACATACTTTGTTGAGTTATCGATTAATTTGATTATCTTACATTAATATAACTTCAACGTACAATATATTATTACTTTTATCATTTCAAATCATGGTATTCAATATGTTTGGTAGATTCTACTTTTTTTTGACTACATCGTTCATCGATCGATCACTACATCATATCAACTCTTGAATATGTACTATATACATCACATACACAAGTATATTACCTCATAATAGAACACATTCATTATAATCTGATGAATTATCAGTTATATATGTACGTTACATTATTATAACAACAATAGTAGCATATAATATCATTACCTCAACTGTATGATATAGACATATTCATTATACAAAGATTATGTTTAACGTCATTTAACGCATGTACAAAGAAAAATATTTATTTTATATATTGAAATATAAGTAAAAGATAAAGATTATGATTAACTTAATTTATTTATTTTATTTGATATATTTCTTAGTATAATATTTTTACAAAATCTAAGTTTGATTGCTTTTCATTATTATTATATTGGTTAGAATACGTGTGATCAGTGTAATTTTAAAAAATTATATATTTGATTTTACATATAATTATTTTATAATAAAAACCGACCACAAGTGGTCTCTTTTTAAAATATTTTATTTTTTTAATACAAAAGCGACCACAAGTGTTCAGTTTTTTTAAATTTTTTTTTTTAATTCCAAAACTGACTACTTGTGGTGGTTCTTATAAAATATTTTAAATTTAATTTTTAAAATAAAACCGACCACAAGTGGTCTCTTTCTAAAAATATTTCTTAATTATATTTTTTAAATAAATCCGACCACAAGTGGTCGATTTTTTTAAATTATTTTTCTAATTCTAAAACCGATCACTTGTGGTTGATTTTATAAAATAGTTTAAATTTAATTTTTAAAATAAAACCGACCACAAGTAGTCGCTTTTTAAAAATACTTTTTAATCATATTTTTTTAAATAAAACAGACCACAAGTAGTTGGTTTTTTAAAATTATTTTCTTTTTTATTTTTCTAATTCCAAAACCGACCACTTGTGGTGGCTTTTATAAAATATTTTAAATTTAATTTTTAAAATAAAACCGATCACAAGTGGTTGCTTTTTAAAAATATTTTTAATTATATTCTTTAAATAAAACCGACCACAAGTGGTCGGATTTTTAAAATTATTTTCTTTTTTATTTTTTTTATTCCAAAATCGACAACTTGTGGTCGCTTTTATAAAATATTTTAAATTTAATTTTTAAAATGAAACCAACCACAAGTGGTCTCTTTTAAAAAATACTTTTTAATTGTATTTTTATTTTTTTAATTCTAAAATCGACCATTTGTGGCCGCTTTTATAAAATATTTAAAATTTAATTTTTAAAATAAAACTGACCACGAGTGGTCACTTTTTAAAAATACTTTTTAATAATATTTTTAAATAAAATCGGCCTCAAGGTGGAACCTACGGGGGACTTGCAAGCAAATAAATCTAATCTTTACCCACGATCTTGTTATATAACTCTCTCTCTCTCTCTCTCTCTCTATATATATATATATATATATATATATATATAAAGTTAAACAAGTTGGATCTTTAGCCACGATCTTGGTAGCCATATCCTTGCACACGACGATATAGATAAACAAACAAACAAGCTAAATCTTTGTCCACGGCGATATATGATTTGTAATACAAGGAATAAATCCGTTAAAATGCCATTTTAAAAGTAAATATCCAAGTTCATGACTTTGTATAACAAGTATAAATGAGTGTGCATGATCATGATAAATACATATCTTGAATATTTCAATAGCGTATGGAAGAACTCAATTGTCTAATATGGGAATCAATCCTTTTTAAATCACAAACAAATCATCAACACAAGTCTCCACACAGACATTACAAGAATAAAACATCTCATTTACTGTTATAATCAATACAAGTCCCTACACAGACGTCACAATTAAAAACCATCTCAGTTTTTACTATAAATTAGTAATTAACCCAACACATAACAAAGTAAAGTCTAGAAAAATTTAAGTCATAACCTACCTCAAAGTTGAAGAAATGCACCACAAACCACCACTAAAATGGGCTTTCTTCCAAAAAAGCTTTAGATTACCTCAAATTTATCAAGAGCAGGTTCTAATACAGGTCCATCGATACCTATATTACTATACTTATATCTTAGGCCCAAAAAAAGTCAATCCAAAAGTCAACTTTAAGTCCATAAGGATAAAATTGATTTTTTATTTAAAAATAACATTAACCATAACCTGAATAACTTATGAAATTTCATAATAAAACATAGTTAAAATCGATCTTGAAATTATCAGAATATCATTTCTTAACTTTACTGAGATGCAAATTAAAAATTTACACATACTACAAGGACCTTCAATTTCGAGAATCGATGAAATTCAATCACAAAATTGACCCTTGGATATTTTTTTTAAATTTCTTAGCTTTAGGGGTTTTAAATCTCAACTTTGTGAATTGAAATCTCAAGAAACAAAATGGTTATTCTTGGTAAATTAGAAAATACAGGTAGAATCACATATCCAACATTTATACGAGAAGAACATATTGAGAATCACCTTAATCAGAGCTTCCTATCTCCCAAAATATTGAAAATACCAAAATTCGTGATTTGTCTGATTTAATCATTTTTCATGTGATTTTTCTTATTTGCATTTGTGGAACCCCAACTGCAATCATGAAGAACAAAATTTTATGTTGATGGATCAACCCTAATTTCCTTTTCTGTGTTTGCTGTAAAATCATATTCAGTTCATGCCTTACTTGTTCTTGCATTCAATGTTTTACATGTTGATGGATCCAGTTTAGTTTCCATATTTTTTTGGGGGTAATAGTCATTTCCATTTCAACAAAACTGCACAGAAAACCATCAATAGTTATCTGTGCTAAAATGACCATATCCCCCTCATATAAATACAAAATGTGTTAATTCTTTTTGCGTTGATTTGAGAATTTTGATACTGATTTAATGGTATCATCCAAGAACCAAAACTATCTCATTTTATTTAGGTAATACTATCAAATCTCAATGACAAAAGAGTCTAAACTCTAAACAAGTATCCAAACTTATTAGAGACCTCTCGGGTACAATCCAATAGTGTAAACAACTGGTAAAATACATTTAGGACCTGGTGAAATCATCAAAATATCCAAATGAGGTCATCTTGATTAGATGCTGATCAAAATCAATTCTAAACTTAGAAATATATAAATTTCTAAACATATGCTCAAAACTCATCCGAAAAGCGTAAAAAACTAATCTAAATCTTCAACTACACCAAAAATCACCCTCTGAACCTGGTGGAATCATCAAAACTTGAAATTAACTTTCTAACCTCAAACATTGACGCTGGTCAACTATCTTAAATTTTCAACTTTCAAAACTCAAAAACTCTTTTAAAAATAATCTGAATACCTCAAGATTCAAACCAATAGTACTACTATTCCAAAATAGCATTTCAAAACTAATGACGCTAAAAGAATTCTTATACAAGCTCAATTCTACGAATGCTAACTAAAATCAACTATATTGACTTTTTAATATTCTAAAAGGAAAAACTCACTTAATACTCAACCAACCATCTCCAGAATCATGTCACCTGCTCTCGCATACCACAAATACTATAAGAAAACTATAAGAAATTATAAAATTGTCTAATGCATAGAAGCTAAAAATCAACCATGAGGATTGTTATATCATTGTAACACCCCAAATTTTTTTCATGTTTATAGTATTTCTTAGGTTGAGCCCAAAAAGTTTGAGCCAAAATTCAAATCTTAAGATCCATAAATAAATTAAAAATTATTTGGGTATTTTTAGTACTTAGAAGCAGAGTTTTAGATGTTAAAAAGTTGCCTAATTGTCATATTTTTTAGGTCCTATGCATTGGGATCCATGAAACATTTCAAAAGCAACCTTTCATACACCCATCCAAAAGCCTTGAACGTTAGTAATATGTCACGCTAGCTGGCTGACGCATCCAATAATGTGTCATGGTGGCTATCTGTGTAGCACCTCAAAATTTGGAATTTAATTTTAGCACTTTAGATGAGTATGATTCTTAATTTATTAAAAGTTAAACGGTGCATATACTTAAGAGGCATAATAGTGAGTATGTGTCATGACCTAAAATATTGGTTCATAAGGGCACCTATTGTAATCCTCATAGATAAGAGAACCTGTTACCCACTCATAAGATGTCAAACGAAAGCCTTTATTAAACAAAAATAACCAAATTATATTACAAAGTCCACAAGATCAAATGCAGAAAATAAGGACTACCCTAGGATATAGTCTAAACAGACCCAAACTACACTAGTCGTATGTTGGGATAAGGTTTAGGGGTTATCACTCGTATGTTGATAAGTGTGGTTGGGTTGGCTACTATCGAAGGTATGAATTCTCTATAAGGGTTGTAAATAGGGTGTGAGTCATATACTGCAACTCATATGATGTCCTTATGTCTTAACCTAGGTGATTCTATTCTACCTAGGGTACGGTTTATGTTTACCAATTGTATGATTAGGTACGAGTGGCACTTAGGAGTCGTAGGTTGGTAAGTATGGGGTTTTCAATTCTTCTTAGGTTACGAGTGGTGGGTACCATTCGTACCCCAGGATATGGAGGGGGTGTATGGTCGTACCATCATACGGAAAATTAATACAGTTTAAGTTGGGGGTATTCTGGACATTTTCCCTTATAACTCCTCGGGATACCATGACTTATATCACTATTGAGGCATTATTTAACCTTACATTCTAATCTTAAACACTTATAAAATCTTTCAAAATCTCTCAATGCTCTTGGGTTAAGAAAAAGCTAGGGTTTCCTTCAAGGTGGTCAATTGAGGCTCATAGGGGTGATTTCTTCTTATCGTCTTCTCAATCTGAGAAATGTTACCCCTCTCTCATTATTAGTTCCAACTAAAAAATTATTTTATGAATTGTTTTCATGGTATGAATGTTTTATGGTTTTGGGTTTTCAAATATATATTGGGGGTTTTGGTTACAATGGTTGTTTATAGTTTTTCAATGTTTTCTACTTATGATTTTCATATTATTATGGTGGTTTGAACATTTGGTTGCATGGGAATGGTTAATTGGTACTAGGTTTGGTCTTCAGAAACACTATGCTCCCAACTTGTTTGATAAAATGTCTATGAGAATGTTTTTGGTTAAATTAGTGGACTTTCATTGAACTACTAGATGGTATAAATGGTTTAAATTATTTGGAATGGTTAAATGGTAAGGTCTTGGTAGTTATGGTTGGTCTAATTGAAAGCCTGATGGGGTACAAGGAAATCCCCCAAGCAAACGTAATGATGAACTACTTGTAGGGTACATGGGATTTCCCCAAGTCAACTTGATATTGTAATCTATGGGCACATAGGAATCCTTTCTCTTTAAAAGGTTTACTAAGGACATTGAGTGCAAGCTATAGTCGTTTTGGTTGTGTTGTAATAATTTTAATTGGGAAATAATGGCGGGGTGTGATAGCTAACTATGAAGGTGTGAGTCCAATAGATGGACACCAGAAACTCACCTTTGTGAACATGAGGATTGGTCATGGAGACCATATATGATACTTATTGGGTACATGGGAATCCCCTAAGTACACTTGTACATATGTATCATAGAGAGCGAAGAGTACTCAGGAATCCCCTGCTCCTATGGTATCTCCGATTCATGTGGTTACATGTATCGGGGCTTGGTGGCTGGTTCTAGGATGGTTTAGCTACACATACCCGGGTTATTGGATTTAATGGCATGCTAAACCTGATTTTCTTTCCCAGTATGGTTATATATATGTATGTATGGTTGTGAATGCATATGGTTGGTTTACTTGGATTTAAAGGTTGGCATTATTTTATCTTTATCTTGAGTACTTGTTAGTGTTCACCCGTTAACCTATCTTTGGGTGTCTGTATCCCCATGCAATGCGGGAATCGACTATTTTACTCCTCCTGCTTAGTGATCGAATTTGGAATCAGCTCGATCGGATTGAAGTGGTGAGCTTTCATATTTTGGAAGGCTCCATTTCATATCATGGATGTATTTACATACTTTGGTTATTTCATAGACATTGATTTTGGCTATGATTGGGGGCATGTCCCAACTGGATATTGTTTTACTTTTGGTTTGAGGCTTTGTAGAACTACTATGGGTTGGTATGGGCGGTGTCGATAGTGATGTCAACCATAGTATAGGCATTGGTATTGGGGCTAATACCATTTGACTGTGTTTATGATTGTTCCATCATTTTATGTTTTGAGATTATATATTTATAATGGAACTCATTTGGTATGGGATGAATGGATTGGTTTATGATTTTTTGTTGGTTTTGGCTATTGATTGGATAATAGAGGGTTGGAATTTTTGGGGTTGGTCACAGTTATGGACCTATCCCAAAGTTTGGAATTATAATAAATTCTATCTTGTTATATGTTCAGAATTTATCAAACTCAGGGTATGCATATTTGGAGGTTGGGTTGGGTAACGGGGGTGGTCCCCGATCTTGGTTGGACTTGGGATGCCTATTACGACAAGGCCCTAGTTTGGGCCATGTCACAATGAGTAAAAGGAGTTCGAGCTATTGAAGGATCACTAACCACAATAATCATGAAACCAAAAATGATTTCTATAAAAGACTATACCCCAAACGTATAGTAAGAGTAGTATCAGTACAAACCATACGTACTGGTAAGCCTTATTGATTGATACAAATTGGATTACACACATGTAACATAAATATTTAAAATAAAACATATGATTTATTAGTCTCATTACCCAACCAAAAGACAACCATCTTCCTCCTACTAACTTCTAGTTATGAACTCCGAGATAATACTCCTTTCTTATGATCCCACTTTCTTGAGCCACTATGCATGGCCTTACACCTAGGGCCAAAATAAATCCTAAGAGATAACTATAATAAGGTAAAGCCCTAAACCTGAGTCAAGAACTTAATAAGTCACCTATCATACACAGAGAAGACCCATCCAGAAAAGTAACTTGGTACTAGCATGAATTCCTCAAGACCATTCACACATAGTAGAGCAAAAGAGCTTTAAGATCCACAAATCATATTTTCGAGGAAAGAGGATTTATATAAGATTGATGAATACCAAAGAAAGGCATCCAATGCATGGAAGGAAGAAGAAGAAGAGAAGGGGCTAATGTGCAAATAGTCACTTCTTAAATTCAAAGATTCACAAAAGAGAAGAGAGCCAAACAAAACCCTTTTTCATTAAGGATATATTTGTAAAAACTATTGTCAACTTATTTCCTTAGAATAAATAGAATATTTTTTTATTTTACATGGGAGTTAATGAATATTGACATTTTGATAAATTGTATTTTCTTAAAAATTTTTCTTAAGAAAATTAGTGTAGTTAACAAGTTAATTAGTGTTGATCTTGGAATTATTAGTAAAATTTTGGCTTGATTAATTAAAGAATTACCCATTTATGGTTGTTGTTTCATTAATTGTTTAAGCTAGGATTTGTGTTTGAGTGTTGAAATCAATTGGGAGGTGAGGGTATAAGTCCCTTGTTGCTCATATTTTAATACTTAGATATTAATCCACCTATCCTTATTCTTTTTCCTTTTTCCCTTTGTTCTTCTCTCTTTGATTCTTATCATTTTGGTATCAAGAGCATAGGTTAAGGTTTGCTTCCACAAATCTTAATCTTGGGATTTTGATCTCTTCAAAAATTAAAAAAGAATCCAAAAATTCCAAAAGAATCCAAAATATGTTTTGTTTTGATTTTTTTTTTTGACACTAGATCTTGATTCTTTAGTATTTTTTGAGTCTAAATCTCAAATTTTACTTTATTTGGAGGTGTAGATTTGAATATACCTTTGAAAGATTTTGACCTTTGAATGGAATTTGAAAAGTGAATTTATTTTTGACATGGTTCTGAAGGCCTAAAATTAGCGAGGTTCTTTCTTGGTGTTGAAAGAAATAAGTGGGTGAAAATTTCGTCAAATTTGGATGTGAAATGAAGAAGATATGAAGTTGTGATGAATGGGTTTTTTGTTGGTGCTCTTGAGCTTGTTCATCTTGTTCTTGATGAATAAAATAAAAAAGTACACTTAGATAAAAAAAATTTAAGGTCAAAGTGTTAGTGGGTCTAATTGTGGAATTTTGATAAAAACTAAAAATCTGAAAAAAAATAATTCAAAAATTCCATGTCATTACCACGTCTGCAGGTCATGTCAGCCAACAGTACCACGCGGTGCCACACGACTACACACACTAGTAGGCAAAAACATCTTTAGCAACCCCACTCGCGCGCCTGGGTGCGTGTACCCAACTTTAGAGGCTATTTTTGCATATTCCCAAAACTTTGTTTTTTAAGGTTCCCAATTTTTGGAATCCACTTAGTTTTTCTAGGGTCTTAAAATTTTTCTAAGTGTCTAAAACACGTTGTTCTTTTTCCAAAACTTTCTTCCTTAGAAGTCTCAACTATTTAGCGAATACTTAACATATTTAATTACATGTTAACTAGTTTTAAATCATCCTTTCTTTGATTCCTCAAATTAAGAAACAAAGGTAATTTTTTCACTTAATTTTTTTTTAGCCCGATTTTTTCGTGCTTTTTTTCTTCAGATTTTCTCATCTTAATTCATTGGTAACTTCTTGATTTAAGTCTTTAGCCTTCCATCGGGTCATCCTTCTTTCAAGAATCATGAAAATCCACTCCGCCACAAAGGATAGGTGATCTTGAATTGATTGAACCAATCTAGTTCACTACTAATTTTGAGACGACGCTTTAGGAGTTGAGTTGAGGGTTTACATATGAGTGGCGTGAGGATTTTCTACTAATATTATTTGTTAAGTTTTGTAGGTACCATGGCAAACATAAGTCCAAGTGGGGAAAGCCCTAACCAAATCTTGGTGACCGTCACCCACCTCACCAAACAAGTGGCAAAAATAAGCGTGGATATGAGTGTATTGAGAGCGGAAATGAATGGAGGATTAGGAGTTATGGAGGAAAGGCTGGTACAGGTGGAGAGATAGAAATCGATTCAAATAGAAGATAAAGGGGTAAGGAGGGCATCAACATAATCCACCCTCATTACTTCAGGTCAAGCTCAGTAGTTATGTTACCCTCAACCTAATCAAACCCAAAACTTCCAACAACTTATCTTCCAAACGAAAACCACTCCAATTTTCCAAGGCAACCTATACCATATCCCCAACCACAACCATATTATCCTCCACAAGAGAACTTGTCTTTTGTCGAATCCCAAATCCGATACAAAAACTTTACTTCGAAACAGATCAAATGAATCCTTACATAGTTCCTACATACTAGCCTCATAAAATACACTACAAATATCGCACCAAGACTACCAATACCAATATACACTCTATGATAAAATGAATGATGATTTCAATAGTTATGAATTTTGGCAGTATGGAGGTAGAGGTAGTTATGTAGTACCAAAGAAAGGAGTATGACCTTGAGAATTAAGGTGAAACCAATGCAGGAGTGTCAAAAATATGGGAATAGAGGAAATAGGATAGGAAATAGAAGAGATAAGATAAGATATATAAGAGATAAGATGGAAAATATAGAAGATATATTTGGGGAGGGGAATGATCAAGACCAAAGCTTAAACACCATTAAGGTTAAACTTTCTAAGATCAAAGAAAATAATGACCCAGATGAGTTCTTGGAATGGAAAATTCAAAGTGAGTGGATCTTTCTCACAAATATATCTCAGAGACATTGAAGGCGAAGTATGTTTTCACATAATTTGAAGGATGTGCACCCATTTAGTAGGAGTCCAGAGGCAGGAAAGAGAGAGCCATCACAACTATGAGTTACTAATTATCTAGAATTAATTATACTTATAGAGATAAGGTACTTGATCCCAAACTACTACCAAGAAGTAATCAAGAAGGTATATTTATTGAAGTAAGGTTCCAAAAGTGTGGAGGAGTATTATGATGAGTTTGAAAACTTGAGAGTAAAGTTTAAATTTGAAGAAATCTTGGAATGTATGGTGATTTAATTTGTGGCAAATTTGAGGTATGATATTTTGAGACCTTTGAAGCTTAAACACTATGATACTCTCAAAGTAGCCTTACATAATGCCTCAAAGGTAGAAGTGGATTTGAAAGAAGAAAGATGGTATCAGTCCAAGACATCTTCTACTTCCACATGGGACAAGAATAGAGATAATTAAAAGGTGACATTTTCTAATGGGCTATATAAGGGTACTGGTTAGGATAATCAAGTCAAGCCTGACTACAAGTCCAAGTCAAGTGAGAAGCCATATGATTTAACTATATCAATTCTAACTTATCATAACCTTCTACCATCCAATGCTTTTGATGCTAAGAAAGGGGATATATTACTAGTGATTATCCCATATAATGAAAATTCTTGCACTCTGAGATGGGTATAGAATGGAAGATGAAAAGAGTAAGAATGAGGGAGATAAAAGTGATAAAGAGGAATATGCTTCTGGGAACAAGGAAGAGAGGTTGGACGAGGGGGTGAATTTTTCTTATTTCCTTAAGAAAGGAAGACCCTTGCTTGATGAAGATAAAGGATTAAAGGTGAGTACCAATATTTCATGTGTTATGGGTTAGATTATGGAAGTAGTTTCCAAAGATGAACTTGATCAAAGAGAGAATCGATTTCATGCTAGGTGAAAAATCCAATATAAGGTGTGTTTTTTTATTATTGGTAGTAGGAGTTGCACTAATGTTGTGTGTAGTTCTTTGATAGAGCGTATGTAGTTACCAATAAGAAATTATTCCAACCCTTACAAATTATAATGGCTCAATGAAAATGGTGAAATAAAAATCTTCAAGCAAGAAAGTATCTGGTTTAGTGCAAACAAGTATAATGAGGAGTTAATTTATGATAGTATGCCTATGTTGGCGTATCATGTATTGTTGGGAAGACCACGGAAATTTGATAAGGATGCTGTACAACATGAGAGGTCCAATAAGTATACTTTTGTAAATAAGGTTTGGAAATTTATGCTTGCACATCTCACTCCCTACCAAGTGAGTGAGGAGTATAGGGCCATGATTAAGATTCAAGAGGGGATAAGGGTAGAAGAGATAAAGGGTAAAGGTAAAAGTTCTGCCATTGTGACAAAGAAAAGAGGTGATTAGATAAGAACAAGAAGAATATGTGTATGATATCCAATCCAAGAAAGTGTCTCAAGGGTGTGGATAAGGAACGCTTTCAGTGTCTTTTGTCGACACCAAGCTTTTGTTACATTCTAACCAAGATAGTACTTTGCCTTGTATTGTTTCTTCTATTTTGCAGGACTATTTTGATCAATTTCTAGAGAAGATGCTCAAGGTATTACCAACCTTGAGGGGAATTGAGCACCAAATTAATTTTGTGTCGGGATGTGCCATGGTTTCATGTCACTTTTGATACTTAGAATAAGGAATATGTAAGTACTTAGGTATTTTTCTTAGATGTGCTGTGTTTTTGTATTGGTTTTATAGGAAACTAGATTTCAAAGTAGAAGGAGCAAGAAAAGATGAAGTGAAGCTGAGAGTATACCTACGAGCCCACCTACGACCCATAGTTAGTACCTACGAGCCCATAGGTAGCCATGTAGGTTAAAGTCTGAAAGTGCTGAAGGTTTTGAAGGTTGATGCCTGAATCTGATTCGTATAGACCCTAGCTATGAGGCATAGCTACTACTTGTGACCCATAGGTTACCCTTGTAGGTAGGTTTTCTGTAAGTTGAAGACTCCTTTGATACCCACAAACCTACTTATGCCTCATAGGTACTACCTATGGCTCATAAGTGGGGTCGTAGGGTGGTGCCAACTCTGATTTCCTACTTTTTAGGATAGTTTTTTTGATGTATTTATAAATATCCATTGCAGATTTCATTATTAATTTATGCACTTTATATTCTTTTTACACTGTTTTGAGTTCTAAGATACATTATTCATCTTGGAATTACTATTCTTATTTTTTAGAGTTTGATATTAATTTGAGATTTTAGTTTTCATTCTTATTATTTGTGAGATCATTCGTATGATTTCATCTATAAATTTTATGTGTTTTTTTTACAATCATGAGCATATAAAACCCATTACTAGGGTTGTGGGAACCCTGATGGATTAATAAAATAAAGAAAGTGCAAAGTCATTCTAAATTGGTGTTTTTGCATGTATTGGGATTTCTTTCATTTTGATTGTTTTCTTGACGGTTGCAAATGTTAGGAACTCACCTATATTTGGTACTTACTCGAGAGGTATAGATTAGGAAAAGGAAATCATAATAGTAATTTGAAGCTATCATCCTTCATCTAATTAACTTAAGACTGAGAGGAGATAGTTTATATGAGATCCAAAACAAGGGTTAGTCATGTGACACTCTGAAACAGAGAGGAGATGAGTGAAATTCACCCAGACCAAAGTCAAGAGATGGTTAGGTCATACATAACTTGTTATACTTTGTATACAAGATGTTGAGATAGTTTGACGAGCATAACAAGTTGAAACACCCATGTATTGGTCTATAAAACATTATGAGTTTGAACTCATTGCCCTAACTATGACACTGTACAACTCATAGGGTCTCTACATGGGTCTTGAAACCCTAATCGTAACCTGTTGAGTATGTTTTCCTAGTGTTCTACTCTGAGTATGACTTGTACCTCATGAGTTGTTAGGACTCGTTATGAGTCATATAGTCTAAATCATAGGCCAACCAGTGTACTATCCTAATATTTCTGATATCACTGCATCTGGACTAAAATATTTATTTATACTTATTATGAGTCATAATCTGTCTTCCATAAGGTAATTAGTGTAGGGCTTTGGTGGTTCTCTTGACTACGACTTGGCTCTATGAGTCGTGGGGTCACGTTATGAGTTTTATAGTGCTTCTCGTAACCAAACGAAAATAGGTGACCATGGACACTATCTAACCTATGACTAAGGGTCACGAGTCGTAGGTGACCCTATAAGTTATAAGGTCACCCATAGCGACTGGGCAACAGTTTTCAACTTTTATTTAAGAGGCACTTTGGTTATTTCCCTCCTTAACCCCATAGACGCCACATCCATAAAATACCAATTAGGGGTTATTTTTAATATTTTAAATTATCAAATACTCTTTTCACTCTCTCAAATCCACCATTTATGTCAAGGCTAGGGTTTCAAGGAAAGTGGTCATCTAGGGTTATAAGGGTGGTTTCATGGCGATTAAAGCATGCATCTATCTCCCTACACTTGTATTTTCCTAATGGTATGAAATTGGTTTATTATTCATATGGTTTCGATGTTGGGTTTTGAAGTATGAGTTTAGAGTTTTGGATATAAATTGTTTGAATGTTTTCCCCATGATTACTATTGATTTATTATGTCTTTAATTGTTGATTTTTACACTCATTGGGGTGCATGGGAATGGTGAATGAATTTAGGGGTACAAGGATTCCCTAAACTTGTGAACAATATAATTAGGGGTACAAGCGTTCCTTAAATAATTGGATTTTTGGTACTGAAATTGGTAAGAACCCCAACCTGCTTACATAATTGGTTTTGGAATATGATTCATCAATTGGCTTGACTTATTTCTTTAAAACTAATGCATAACATAAATGAAAAAAATGGTTAAGGATAGCTTTGAAAACCTTGTGGGGTGCAAGGATTCCCACAAGTGGATGATAATTATCTTGAAAACGTTTTGGGGTACAAGGAATCCCCTAAGTTAATTTTAATAAGGGAGTCTGAGGTACAAGGATTCCCTAAAGTGTTGGCTTAATGGCATTACTTGCAAGACATAGTCGGTATAATGATACTACTTAATAATGCCTTAATGATTGATTCCTTACTGTAATGGTTGGGTTATGTGTTAAATGTTTTAATTGGTCTTAATGGTAGGTGTGTTAGCTAGCTGTAAAGGTATGAGTCCTGAAGGACTAATGCTGGAAACTCACATTTGTCGATGTGAGTTTTAGTCTAGATGTCCATGTGCCTATGTCACATACTAGATATATTAGTATCATGGTTGGCGTAGGGTACAAGGATTTCTTAACCTTTTATGATATTCTTGGTTCGAGCAGCTAACACACAGTGGGGCCCGACCAGGAGAAGACACTAGACCCTATAGCCCATGGGTAGTTTTATGATGGTCAAGCTACACAATCCAGACTAAGGTTTTCAAAGTGCATGCTAAGCCTTGTTTCCTACCCAAGCACATTATATATATATGTATATGCATATGCTTATGTACATTTGGATCTTTGGACTATTTTTGGATTATCTATCATGGCATTACTTTATTTCTTATCCCTGGGTTAAATGCTAGAGATTAACCCGCTAATCGTCTCTGGACAATGTATCCCAACACGATGTAGGCACTAGAAATACTTCTACTTTTACTATAAAGAGACTAGGTGATCGTGGGATATCTCCAGAGTTAGATTGAAGTAGTGAACTTCCATGCTTCGAAAGACCTCATTTCATGCGTTGGTTTTCTATTGTCATAAAATATTCTTTTGGCTCTTTTGGCTATAGTTCGGGGCATGTCCTAACTTAGATTATCTTTGATTTTTATGGAGGCTTGTTGGATATTACTATAGTCTTGGGCACTGGTTATTGGTTCTTTTGGCATATCATAGATGTCTTTGAATTTATCTTTTCTATCTTGTTATATGTTCAAAATTCAGTCTCTGTTACTGTGTATGCTCTGTTGATTAGGCTAAGAGGGTGGTCTTCAATCCATAGTAGACTTAAGATACCTATCATGGTCAGGCCTTGGTTTGGCTTGTGACATAAGTCTTCAGACTGAAGATGTTAGGGAAACAAAATCCTAGTGATCATCTCATATTTATTACAACCATACTTTCCCAAGAATTATTACTATTACTGTTGTTCTAACAAAAACCCCCATTTACTTTTGGCACTTTCCAACTATATTAGAAAGATTGTGATACACTTTCATCCTATTCTCTTTGGGATTGATCCCAACCTTATTGGGTTTTATATTTTACAAGTGACTTCATTATACTTTTTAAGTGGTATAATTTGAGTGACATCAAATTTTTGTATTATTGTTGGGAAATACGATTACAAATTCATTGATTGAGTTTGTTGAGGTTTTTACTTTTTGATTTTCACTTTTTAGGGTATGTGATTGTGTATGCATAGTAATAGGAGTCAAGGCATTCTAGTGATTTGATTTAATTATGAGCTTGAATAGACCTTCTTACAGAATCATAAAATAGAGAGATAAGAAGAGTATGAGCACGAAGCCCGACATGAAGGGAGTCACGATTACCTAAATAATAACATCATTCATAGCAAAATCACAATAGTAGATCTCTTCTAATGCATTCTTCTTTCTTTCCTTAAGATGTACTATTTGGATCTCATTGTTCCAATCCTGGATAGATTTGTTAAATTCAAGCCATATACATAACCTGTTCCAGTTCTCTCTTGTAATAGCATATCCAAAATATAAGTGATAAAAAGTTTTATCTTATAGCCCATAGAATGCACATTCTGGGGGCACACTGATACCTAGTCTTAGTATTGTATCAATAATATCAACCTTTGTTGTAGAGCTAACTAGAGTATGAATTTAAATCTGGGATGAATGGAATATTGCAGGACCATACTATTCCATTCAACTTTTGGATGTTGAGGTAGTAGGGTTAAGTATATCTTCTGGATAGAAAACTTTCTATTCTTCTATTTTGCTCCTAACACTGTATGCAGATTCCCATGTTGCTGGCCTTGTAATATGTCATCTCTAGATGCAATGATCTTCCTCACTAACCAAAAAGTATTCTTGGGAATTTGGAATGTACTAACATCCTCATTTTTGATATAATAACTATGCACCTACCTAATCCATAAGCATTTTTTTTCTTTTTGCCATATCCCAGAGTTGTTTCAGTATAGCAGCCTTGTTCTAAATACACAGATTTATAATGTTCAATCCCCCTACAGCTAAAGGACTATACACCTTATCCCATGAAACCAGAGCCTTATTAGAGACAGACACACATCCTGTCCATAAAAAAGTTCTACAGATTTGCTCAATGGCCTTCATAACCTTCTTAGGAATCAAGAAAATCTGTTCCTAATATTATTGAACACTAAACAAGGTTGAATTCATAAGATATAGTCTCCTAGCATAAGAGAGAAGCTTGGCAGACCAATATATAACTCTGGCTGTGATCTTCTCAATTAAATGCAAGGGTCAAATTAGGATACTTGGAACTTGAGGAAAGGGAATCAAGGTTGGAACTACTAGGAATATATGTATAGGGACAGTAGAAGAGAGCATGATGGTGACTGGAGGAGAAAAGATGATTATAAGAAAAAGAGTAGTCTTTATGTTCCACCGGGGAACTATGATACTGACTAGAGAATAAATGCTTTGCTTTCTAAGTTAGTTAGGGGTTTAGAGAGACAAGAGCTTTTCCTTAAGGAGATTAAGGCTGATATATCAAGATTGAGCCAAAAACTAGAATTGCATGCTAAGGAAGCTTGAGCAATAGTTTGGATAGATGTCTGATGCGTTAAATCAATATCAATCGAGAGCTCTTCCTAGAAATACTATTTAGGAACAAAAATAATAATAATCACTGTTTAGCTATTACTACTCGGAGTAGTAAGGTGACTATGGATCCACATATACCAATGGTTGATATGTGAATAATAATATTGTGGATATTAAGGATACAAATATGGATGAAGCTAAAAATTTGGTGATAAATTATGAGGAATTTTTGAAGCCTACAATTGCAGACAAAGGAACTAAAAACAAAGAAAAGGGTAAGTAGTTCACAACACTGTCGAAGCTTATTCTGTGACCTCCTCCGCCTTTTCCCCAAAAATTAAAATAAAAAGCCTAAAAGGGAAGTATAAAAAGTTTATTTCTTTGCTAAAGGAGTTGAGTGTGAACATCCCTCTTCTTGGAACTCTCAAATAGATACTTGGCTAAGTGAAATTTATGAAGGATTTGGTGTAAAAAAAAGAACTATCAGTTATGAGGGTGTTGGTGGTTTGTATCATGGTAGTGCAATTATATTTTCATCTCTTGTGCAAAACACTAGTGACCTCGTTACCTTTATAATTTCGTGTATGATTGGGTCATCTAGATTTTCTTGGGCTTTGTGTGACTTAAGTACAAGCATTAAATTGATGCCACTAGTAGTGTTCAAATAATTAGGCTTAAGACCACCCAAATCTGATATGGTTATTGATGGCATATCGTATGGTGAAAAGCTTGTGGGCATATCATTTGATGTTTTAGTCAAAGTGAAAAACTTGATCATTTTGGCTGACTTTGTTTCTTGGATTGTGAGATTGATTTCGAGATGCCCATAATTTTGGGAAGACTAATTTTAGCCATAGGTAGAGAATTGGTGTATATGGAAAGAGGTTAGCTTAAGTTTAGGCTAAAAAAATAAGAGATTCACGTTCATTGCGCACAAAAATATGAAGCAACCAACTGACATAAGGGTGGTTTTGGTAATAAATAGTCTTGACGACCCTGGAGGCTAACCCTATGGATACATTGATGAAGACTGAATAATCAAGGTCCCCATTTTGAGTTACGATGTTAAATTAGGCGTTGCTTAGGAGGTAACCCAAGGTGTCTTGTTAATTTTACATTTGTGATAATTTATGTTATTTTTGATTGACATCATATCTACACACCTAAGGGGCCACAATTATATTCCTAACTCTTTTTTTATGGTAGTCTGATGCATTGGTGATAATGTATGCTTATTTAATGGGGGTAGGGCTACTTATGGTCCAGATGTCCTCTTGGGGTTTTTTGTTGCTGTGTCTTTTTTCCTTGGTGTTTTTTATCATAGTATAGCCAAAATATTTAGGTATTGTGTTTTTTCGTGATATGTGTTATGTGTTATTTATGTTTAATTAGATGAAAAATAAGAAGCTTAAGTATACTCGACATGTTTTGTTTTGTGTTTTAAGTATTTGAAAAATATGATATGATTTCCCTCCAAAAGTTTTTGTGAACAATGTATGTAAATATATGTGTGACCATTGTTTGAATCTTGTTATGGCATTAGTATTAGGGACAAAATAACCATAGCTTATCTTTTCATAAACCATATAGGTAGTAGTTGATAATATAACCATGTGTATGAGAGGCATTTACCAAGTGTGCATTTTCACTTTGTGCATTTAATCTAGAACTTGCCCGTTTAGTTTTGCCTAGGTTGTAGTATAGTTGGTTGGGACATGATCATAGGTTATATTTGAATAACTCCACTCTTAGCCTAAAATACCGACCAAATGAGAATAAGTATCCCTTGATCTCTAATTTGAGCCTGAGTTGACCTATTTTCTTATTTCACCATTTTACCTTCCCATTTAGTTATAATGAACTTGTTTTAGCCCTGGTCCCTCCTTGGACACTGTGTACCTCAATTCAAGCAACTCACCTAAGTTGAGGGTGGCTATCATAGGGGTACGTAGATGAAGATGGGTATGAAGAAGGATGTTGAATAAAAGAAAAGAAAGTAGGGTTAGGTATGGTTGAAAAGTGTGAAAAAGATTACAAAAATGAAATGTGAAGAAAAAGAAAATAAAGTGAATAAACGCAAAGAAAAAAGGAAAACCACACCCAATATGAATGAGCAATAAAGAAGAAAAAGGGATAATAAAGAAAACATGGTTAAGTAGTGGAGCCAGTAATGTCAGAGTAGTGTCAAGGAGGGTGAGTCACTATTTACCATATGTGCCATACCTAACCCCAGGCCTACATTACAAACCTAGCAAAGTTCTATAGTGATCCTAGTCCAACTGTCCAAAAAAACTAAGGCATAGAAAATATGGGCAAGCCTATGGTATTTTATCCATATTGTTTGAACTTATTTGAGAGCATGAGTGTCTTGATATAGTCCTTGCATTGACATGCATTATGATGCAGTGAGATTTGGGACTTCCTTGCTGTGAGGGTATATGTGTTGTATTGTTAACTTCTTATTTACTCGGGTAGTGTCAATTGCATATATGATTAGATGTTTGTTGCTAGTATGATGCCATCACTTGATTCCTTTGTGTTATACTATTGTGCTTCATGGATCCACACGGTGGTTTTGAAAGATATGAATAGGAGGGGGTAAGAAATTTGAGCTAAATTGAGTTGACTGCCGTTGGTGCCTTAGGTTTCTTTTAGTTAAGCATCGTGTTTTTATATTATGTGTTAGTTGCCTGAAGATAATTCACAAATTTCCAACTGGCTGGAATATAGGAGAATTTTTGAAGAGACTAAAGCACTGCAAAGGCAAGTGGAAAAGATTCTTACAAAAAGGTTGATCAAAGAAAGTCTAAGTCTTTATGTCGTACTAGTTATTCTTGTTCCTAAAAAGGATGGTAATTGAAGGATATGCACAGATTGTAGAGTTTTGAATAAGATTACCATCAAGTATAGGCATCCAATTCCTAGACTTGATGACATGTTGGATGAATTATGTGGTTCGAGTTTCTTCTCAAAGATCAACATTTGAAGTATGTACTATCAAATTCGCATAAAGCTGGGTGATGAGTGGAAATGACTTTTAAAATAAAGTATGGGTTGCATGAGTGGCTTGTAATGTCATTTAGGTTGACCAATGTAATAACACTCACCTTATACGTCAATTTGAGTGCAAGGCATTCGTTGTCAATATATTTACCTAACAAGAGTCGGGGTCGAATCCATGAGGAACAATATGAATGACGATTGAGTAGGTTCGGAATAAAAGTTACTAACTAAATTCAAACCTATAGTACAAAGTGGTTTTTTTTTGATGTTTTTGAACATGAAATTAATTCTTGGGCTTCTAAGGGACTAATTTGAGACTCAAAATAATTAGAGTGTAATCAATTAGGAATGGATCTTGGGACTATGCTATCATAGGGGCAAGATATGCATGGGTATGTAATGATTCGATGCAAATTCTAGTTGTTGATGATATGGTAGGCTAGGTTTAAAGTCCTTGAGTCTAGTTTTTCAACAAAGCCACAAAGATGTCACACGTTGACCCTGTTGAGTACTTAACGAGTGTGTAATTAAAGCCACCCAATACCTTAATTAGGTACCCCTATTTCTAGGATAGAACCCGAGGGATATTCAACTTCCTATCACCCTTACGTCTAAGATAGTAAAAATTTAGCAAAATACAAACATAATTTTCTATCATTGCTTTGGTTTCCATATCCCTCTTTCAAGGATAGTATGGATTCCTAAAGTTCACCCAAAACCCTTCTTTCAAAGATGGCCTTGAGCTTTCTAGAGTTTGGAGCTTTCACCCATCAAACCCATTTGGGTATTTTGGGCTTTCACCTATAAAATTTCAAGTAAATTAATCAAGCAATAATAGAACCCATCATTAACAAACTCAAATCTACATAAAAATATCACAACCGACACACAATTGTACCTTAATCAAGCATAATCCCAAGAGATTGATCTAGCAACACATATTGATAATAAACACTAACAAACCAAGATGTCTATTAAAGCTATAGGAAAAATAAAGAGAGGGAAAACCACACTTTAGACTCAAATGAATCTTCAAAAGAAAAAGCCAAATCTACACTTGGAAGTTAGTCTAATCTATTCTTAGCTCAAATTAGTAAAAATTTAAGCTCCAAGCTCCAAGAAATTACAAAAACCCTAGAATAAGGATAGGAGGTAGGGTTGCGGGAAGATGGATGATGAGATAATGAGGGTTGTGAGCCTTTAAATAGGAATTTATGGTCAGCTAGCCAAAATTACATTTCTGCCATTAGGCCATTTTTCGCTCTTATGTGATCGCAGCAGCTTCATCGCAATTGTACTCACTGCGATCACGATTAGTCCATCGCGATTGTAGTTGGTTCACTAGCTTGACTCGCCAGAATCGCAGGATAACACCCGTGATCGCGATAACTACAGGCTAGATCCTAATCCTTCTTCAGCTTGTCTAGTTCTTGCACTTCAATTCCCTTTTAAATCCTTTTTAGCTTAAGTTTGCTTCTTTTCTTTTCAGAACTTGTACACCTGATAAATATGGGAATTAGTATATTTAATAGCAAGGTTGTCTCAATTAGACAATTGAATCATAGTAGTATGCATGAAAGTGGATTGCAAATGAGTGGTAAATTCCCCACTCATCACAATGATCTAAGTAATTTTATGAGGTGGATAAACCATGTTCTCAAGCCATTCATGAATAAGTTTGTGTTGTTTTATTTTGATTACATGTGCATAATAAGACCACTGAAGAACATGTGACCTATTTGAAAAAGGTGTTTGATGTCTAACTACATGAGAGAATCTTTTCTAATCTTAAAAATTTTTTATTTTGTGTCAAGAAAGTCATCTTCTTGAGTTTTGTGGTTAGTTCAAATGATATAGAGGTTGATGAAGAGAAGGTGGAATCTATCAAATCTTGGCCAACTCCGACCAATGTAATCAATGTAAGAAGTTTTCATGGTTTAGCAAGCTTTTATCTAGAGTTTGTGAATGGTTTTAGTTCAATTACTTCTCTATTTACCAAATTTATCAAAAATGATGTACCTTTTATATGGGGTGATGAACAAGAGAAGTCTTTTCAAGGCTTGAAATCCATGTTGTGTTTGTCAACTTTACTCTAACTACCCAACTTTGAAAAAGCTTTTGAGATTGAGTATGATGCTTTGGGTGTTGGTATAATTGGTGTGTTGATGCAAGAATGGAATCCAATAGCTTATTTACTGAATAGCTAAAGGGAGCTACTCCTAGGTACTCAACTTATGATAAGGAATTATATGCACTTTTGCGGGTGTTGGGTCATTGGCAACACTACTTGTGGAATAAGGAATTTATAATACAACAACAACAACACCAACAAACCCAGTGTAGTCCAACATAGTGAGGTCTGGGGAGGGTAAGATGTACGTAGTCCATACCACTACCTCCGGAGAAGTAGAAAGGCTCTTTTCGATAGACCCCTAGCTCAAGATAACATAAGTCATAAAAAACGTACACAAAGCATGGAACAATATGACATGACATAAATACACCACCTATAAGGAGTAGTAAACAAAGAATAGTAAGCAATCATAATTCAGCATAACAAGAATACTGCACCGGCCAAGTAAAGCCCTATCCTACCTACCAAAAAAATCATAAGACTTCTATCTTATTACGCGTCCTCCAGATCTTCCTATCTAGGGTTATGTCCTCAGTAAGCTGTAACTGCTCCATGTCCCACCTAATCACCTCTCTCCAGTATTTCTTTTGCCTACCCCTACCCCACCTAAAACCATCAAAAGCAAGCCTTTCACACCTACAAATTGGAGCACCCGTGCCCCTTCTCTTCATATGTATGAACCATCTCAAATAGACCTCCCGTATCTTGTCCTCCACCAAATCCACAACAACCTTATCTTGAATAGTCTCATTCTAAACCCTATACCTAGTAAGCCCTCATATCCAGCACAACATCTGTATTTTTTCCACCTTTAGTTTTTGAATATGAGAGTTCTTGTTAGGCCAACAGTCCGCTCCATACAACATGGCCGGACGGACTTCTACCTTACAAAATTTTCTTTTAAGCTTGAAGCACCTTAACGGTCAAACCAATCTAAACAAGTGGCATGATAAATGGGTTGAGTTCATTGAAACCTTTCTATAGGTAATTAACTATAAGCAAGGCAAGGATAATATGGTAACAGACATTCTATTCAGAAGGTATGTATTGGTCAATGCTTTAGTAACTAGTATTATGGGATTTGAATAATTGTAGGGATTTTATTCTATGGACACCAACTTCTAAGAAGTTTTTGAAAGTCTACATCAAGGGAAACAGGTTGATGGTTTCAATTGGTTGAGGGTTTCTTGTTCAAGAATGGGCAGGTTTGTGTACCCATGAGTTCATGGAGAAATTTGTTCATCAAGGAAGCTCATAATGGTGGTTTGACAAGGCACCTTGGAGTACCCGAGACCCATGAAATTTTCCTGGAACAATTCTATTGGCCGAAATAAAGCATGATGTGGAGCAAATTTGTGGACAATGCCTAGATTTCCAGCAAGCCAAATCCACACCTTATGCACAAGGTAGGTATACTCCTCTTCCTACTCCTAGTTGTCCATTGTTGCGACCAAGCACACACATAAGTTTACTTGGTCACCCAAGTAGTAAAGTGATTTTTACAAGCTAAAAATCAATCCACAAGGACTTAATGATTAGCAAACTATCTCATTCAATTATTACTATGGAAGTTTAAGTAAGTGTGATTTATAATCAAACAAGAGTTTGAGTTTTGTTGTTTATAAATGAAATACAAAAATACAATAATATGAAGTTTTTACTGTAAACAATATGTGGAGAGTTTGGGTTGAGGCATTTACTTCACATTCATGCATAATTATGGTTTCTGGTTGGCGTTGGTATTTATCGTGATTATTGATTTATGAGGTTGATAGTATGAACTAAGGATGGAAAACCTCTAAGTTGTCTACCCAAATTAAGCTCACATCTACATTGTTGAGTGTGGATGTGAGTCCTTAACTCTGATGCATTAAGCAATCTTCATATTTTATTAACCAAATGGGGCGTTTACTACAAATCATCCTTTAAGAATTAGTATCTAACAATTAAAAACATGATCCACTATCCTTACATTCTTCATTTTGTTCTTCCATTCCTATGGTCAATTCATTTAGGGACTTATATTCATTCTAAAGTTCATGGTGCTTTACAATTGTAAACCAAGAATGCAAGAATAACCACATACTTGATCAACATATAAACCAACAATCACACCATAAGTACAAAATAATGTTAGTATCCTCAACCCTTGAATGAGGGTATTTAGCCACTCATAGTCTTATGAATAATCTCAATAATTTAATTCATATGTTAAAATTACAAGAGAACTAAAGTAACAAGTAAAGAACACTAGGGTTGAGCCCCTGGATGCCTTCTCTTTTCTCAAATTGTCACGAGTCAATTTCTTGGGTCATGATGGCGCCTACTATAACCCGCTAGTAGTTAAGCCAAACTCATAGTCCCGAATTGCTAGTAATGGACTACTGAAGAATGATGGGAAGAATGCATAAAAATGTAAAAAAGACTAACATACATAATATAATCCCAAAACCTAGTGAAATTAGTACAAGTGCTTCTAGCATAATAAGGATACAAATGAGGTACTAAATAAGTATACAGATACAACTATCTCTGAATACAACATACAAAATAGTCTAGTATATAATAGGGAGAGAAGTAATACTTTGAACGTTAGGAGTTCTATGTCTATGAACCATAACATCTCTGCATAATGCACACAATATCGATGATAACTCGTACTATGATCTGCAGGCTACAGAAGTGTCGTATGGGTACCAAACACGTGGTACTCAATAGGCAACTGCTGATTGAGATCCAAAGATAATCTAGAGATATATAACATATAAATGGAATGGATACTACACCCAAATGTCCAACACCCACTTAAGAAAGCCAATGAAATAATAAGGATAACTATCTTATTCATAACCAAAAAACTAGCATAATAAAGGTAAGGAAATATTAAGGATGAACTGTCCTATACCAGCCAAACTTAGGAGTCTCAACACTATACCATATGTCACTGACCAATATATAAAATAAGGGCAAAAGAAAGATATATATGAGTATACAAGGCCAAAGAATAGATATACAATTTGAATAAATGAAAAAAAGTAATATACAATAACAACATAGTTACATATAGATGGATATACATCATTCTTATTCATATCCTTGCACACAGGTTATTCATTAAGACATACAATTATTGTTATGAAGAAATCTATTTTTACGGTGAAGAGTGGGCTTTAACTCCTATATAGGAAAAACAATAATAAAATCATATTTTAGTTGGAGTCGTATCATGTGCCAATTTAATGATCATGAATGTAACAAATCAATGCATGCTATCACCAGTATTCAAACGATGGAACCATAAATGTTAATATATCTATGATATACAACCACATCCTTTACAACGATTAACGCTTTTTGAATGTCCAAACGATATCACAACACAACCTTGGTCCCAATATATGCCCAAAGTAATTGCAACATCATAATCATGGCCTTAGGCCCATACATATTCGGAAATCATATCAATAATCATAACTTAAGTCATCTCCTATTTATAAGCCATTGAATATCTCTGAGGCATATCGTATCTATTGGCCATAATTTATCTCCGTGAGGCATTTCACATCTAAGAGGCATAACATATCAAAAAGTCATAAATCATAACTATGAGGCATATCACACCTATAAGGAATCTCACATCTATGGTCTATAAATCATAAACTAGGAAAATCATCACCATTTACCAAGTCACAAAGTAACCTTATACTAAAGTCTCAATAATATCAACTATGTCTAACATGCATAAATAAGTCCATAAGGTCTAACACACATCTTGGCCTTAGGTGGGTCGGAGGAACCCACTTCTAATCCTCTAATTCCATATTTGGTCAATTTTTATGCCGTACTAGGCTAAGGTATCTAAATTGATTTATAGATGGTACACAAGCCATAATTATCTCTAAGATATGAGTTCCACCTAGAACATGAAAAATTAAGTTAATTTCACCTAAATTACGGTTTTAAGATCCCTAAAATATCCCCAAATAAGGTTAATCATGCAAACTACGCTTCCAACACTTAAACCACAACCCAAATCTAGCATTATATTATAACCATTCTATGGATTATCTCAATCTATGAATATAGCAGTAGGATCCTAGAAATATAACAAGTATTTCACCTTATGGGTGAAATCACTTGTCTAATCTCCAAGCTTCAATAATCAAAACTAAGTCATGATGTTCTACCCATAGCCTATTTAACATTCACATTCACATAAAATATATAAAATACATCATCTTATGAAGGAGAATAGGAAGAATCCTACCACAAAGCCGAATCGCAAATCCTTGAATCATCCACAAAACATCCATCTTTACTCCACGGTTCCAAAATGCCACCAAGATATCAAATTATCATCTATGCATGATTAGGAGTAAAAAAATACCCATATTTACATATAATGATTCAGATCAAATTTCAGGTCAAGAACCACCTGTAGGGACAACTAATGGAATCCAAAAATTGAACCCATCATAAGGTCCCTCAATGAATAAGAAAGTTGTGCATAAAAGTTGAGCATAAATGGAACACAAATCAAGTTTCAAATCAACTCTTAAAGTTTAGGAATTCAAAGCCTTAATATCAAAGAATTTATCAAGAAATTGAAGGAATCTAACCATGAATTCAAAGGGAAATACTGGAATAATCTATAACCTAGATCTCCAAATCACAAGATTTTATCCCACTTAATCTTATCCTTTAGGGTTTATGTTCACAAGAAATGGGTGAAGAATGTCTAATTTTGTGACTTAGGAGTCTATTTATAAGCACAACAGTAGCTCAAGTCTTGCTACTACAGACCGAGACCTACGATCACACCATTCTTTAACTGGCAAGACTAGTCATGATTGCACAAATGCACCATAATCACACTTGTTGCCTTCTTCCATACTTATCGTGATTAGGATATCCCTTTTCCCGATCACATCAATTTTCCTGCCAAGGGTACTATGATTGCAACCCTTCATTTGTGATAACAGCTACCCCAAATAATAATTGAGACTTAGAAGGTCTCTTCCGAGCTATCAATATTCATTTGAAATATCGGATACACAAACAAACTATGGAACCATACTAAATTTGACATTTTAGACTCAATGACACTATTGAAATAAAACACCCAAAATTTTAGCTCTTGGAATTTTCCTGAGCATTAAGCTCACTGCCTTGATTATGACTTGACTATACAAGTTATATGGTGTCATAATGGGTCAGGTGATCCTAGCTGCAAGGTGTTCAGTAGATAGTGGTTAAATTTTCTATCTCGGTTATGACTTGGTGGTGATAAGTCGTTAGAGGTGGTAATGAGTCATTATATATTCCTGACATAGATAAGTTGTGAGAGAGAATCTTGGCTGAGGTGCATGGGTTGCATTATGCTATTTGTCCTAGTTTGATAAAAATGTATCATGACCTTAAAAAGACTTATTGGTGAAATAATATGAAGTAAGATGTGGCTAATTTTATGGATAAGTACCTGGTGTGTCCACACCTGAAAGTTTAGCATTTGAGGCTCGAAGGATTATATCAAGAAATTGAGTTTCCCGTGTGGAAGTGTGGAAGTGATTAATAAGGATTTCATTACTGGTCTTCCTCAGTCTCAAAATCAATTTGATTTTATTTTAGTCATCATGGAAAAGATGACTAAGTTTGCTCACTTCTTTCCTGTAAGGACTAATTTCTCAGCATAGGATTATGCAAGGTTGTACCTCCAAGAGATTGTGAAGTTGAATAGGGTACCTATTTCTATTATCTTAGATTGTAGTTTACAGTTCTCAATGCACTTTTGGTAGTCTTTTCAGAAAGGGTTAGGGACTAAGGTGAGTCGTAGTATGGCTTTCCACCTACAGTCAGATAGGAAAGCAAAACGGACTATTCAGACTTTGAAGGATATGCTTCGAGCTTGTGTGATTGACTATGGTGGTAACTAGGTTGAGAATTTTGCTCTTATAGAGTATTTTTTTAATAATAACTACCACTTTAGCATTGGGATGGATCTATTTGAGGCCTTGTATAGTAGGAGGTGTAGGTCTCTTATTAGGTGGTTTGAAATTGGTGAGGCAGAGATGTTTGGCCCAGATTTGGCTCACCAATCCATGGAGAAGGTGATGGTGATTTGAGATAGGCTCAAAGTCACCAAAAGTAACCAAAAGTCCTATGATAATGTGAGGCATAGGAAGTTAAAGTTTGAGGTTGGGGCTAGAGTGTTCTTGAAGTGTCTCCCATAAAAAGAGTGATGTATTTTGGTAATAAAGGGAAATTCATTCCTCATTATGTCAATCCTTATTTGGTTTTGAAGAGGGTTGGTAATGTTGTATATGAATTAGAGTTGCCCTCTAGTTTGAGCTTATTGCACCCAATGTTCCATGTATCTATGTTGAGGAAGTGTGTGGGTGATCCATTGAAAATTGTGCCTATCAATGATATTGGTATTTTAGATTCCTTGTCATAGGTGGAAGTCTTGGTTGAAATCTTGGATCGATAAGTTTGTCGGTTTTGGACCAATAAAATTTCTTTGGTGAAGGTTCTATGGTTGAACCACAAGGACGAAGAGGTCACTTGGGAAGCCGAAGAGGACATGAAGTCAAAGTATCCATTCTTATTCCCCATTCCAGAAAATCATGCTTAAGGTATGCGTTATTCTTAGTAGCTTTATTTTTTGTCTTTGTTAAAGAAATAATGTGAATTCTGTAGTAATCTATTTTTTGTATTAAAGGTAAGAGTAGAGATGCTTGGGGGGTTTAATTGTGCTAGTCACTGCTTTGTCCCATCATTTGAGGATGAATAATCTTAGTGGGGGAGAATTAAAACACTTCAGATTTTGGCCCTTGGAAATTTCCTGAGCTATGAGCTCACTGTCTTGATTACGACTTGACTTTACAAATCATATGGTGTCTTGAAGGGTAAGGTGACCCTATTCGTAGGGTGTCTAATAGATGATGGTTGGGTTTTTTTATCTTGGTTATGACTAGATGGTGATGAGTCATTAGGGATAGTGAGGAGTCATTCGGACAAACCTTAACCAAATCAGTAGTGTCTTGACTTGGCTCTAAGTATAAGTGACTCACTAAGAGCTGAGAGAATAGGTTATGAGTGATGACTTGAAGTCATAGGTTGTCCAGTGTTTGACTTATTTGGGTATTGTATTGATCACGACTAGACCCTATAGGTCGTAGGGTTAGGTTATGAGTGGGATCATTGAGTTAAAAGGTGGACAATGTATTGGTGTACAACTCACTGTCCAGGATATGAATCAAAGCTACGAGTCTATGATGTGGTGACGAGTCAATGGGTCGACTTGTAACCAAGGACGACTTTTTAAAATTATAAGTTGGGGGCATTCTGGACATTTCCCACTTTACGTCTCTTTGATACCATGACTTAAAACCTTCTTTGAGACCTCATTCCCAATAAAATACTCTCAAATTCTCTCTTTTAAACTCTCTGTTCAAGCTAAGGCTAGGATTTCAAAGAAAGTTGTCATCTAGGGTTCTAAGGGTGTAATCTCTTCCAAATTTCTTAGTATTTTGGGCATGTTACTCCTCCCTCATTTTTATTTTACTTAAAGAACATGTTTTAATGTATGGATTTCATGGTATTGTTATGGTTTGGAATAAAGGTTGGGCTTTTTTAATGCTTTAATGATACTTTTCTATGGTTTAATGATGGTTTTCTATATTTTAAATATGGTTTTGAACATGTGGGTGCATTGGTATGGTGTTGGAATTTGATAATGGTAATTTTCTCTAAACTTGTGACTTTTGAAGTAGTTATGACCCCAACCCTGTATTGAAAAATTGGTTAGTAGTTATGAGAAAGGGTGGAATTTTAATTAAGTGTACAATGGAATCCCCAAAGTGTTTGGTTTGACTTATTTCTTGAAACTAATGCATGGTATAAATAGTTAAATGGTTATGTATGGTTTTGAAAACCTTGTGGGGTACACGGGAATCCCCAAGTGATTATATAATTGAAACCTTATGTGGGTACACAGGAATACCCAAGTAATTATTATAATGGAGTCTGCAGGGTACATGAGAAACCCCTAAGTGTTGGCTAGCGACATTGCTTGAAAGATATAGTCCGTATGATGATACCATTTATAATGCCTTAATAATTGACTCCTAGAATTGCTGGTTTGGTTCTGTGCTAAATGTTTTAACTGGGCGATAATGGGGGTTGTGATAGCTAGCCATGAAGGTGTGAGTCTGAAGTATGGACACTGGAAAGTCATACTTGTCGACATGAGGGTTGGTCTTGGTGACCATATTCTTGTAGGGTACACGAGAATCCCCTAAGTCTATACTTTTGTATATGTATAATGGAGGGCGAAGGGCACATGGGAATCCCCTTTCATCGATGATATCTCTGGTTCGTGTGGCTACACTCACTGGGCCCATTCAGGGGTAAAACTAGACCCATATTGCCCATGGGAAAATTTATGATAGTAAAGCTACACAATCTAGGTGAAGGTTTTAAATTTCATACTAAACCTTGTTCCCAATCCCTACATGGTATATACGTGTATTTGTATTTGCATATGGTTTATGTGCATTGGTTTGACTTGGTTTTGAAGTAATGCCATTACTTTATCTTTATCCCTGAGGTACAAGCTAGCGTTCACCCTACTAACCATCTTCGAGAACTGTATCCCCACGCGATGAAGGAATCTACCATACTTTCACTTCTCTTGCTCAGTGACTTAGTGATTCGGGGATAACTTTTTAAGTCAGACTAAACTAGTGACCTTGCATACTTTGGAAGAGCCCATTTTATGCTATGGATTTCATTATATCATTTTTATTTCTTTGGTTTTAGTTTTATCTATGGTCAGGGACATGTCCCGATTAGATATTCTTTGATTCTAGTTAGAGGCTTTGTTGGTCTACTATGGGCATAGGTGGTGTCGGTGTTAGTGTTAGCATTTGTATTGGTATAGGCATTAGGATTGGAAATAGATGGTCAATTTATTATAGCTTTTGGTTTTGATTAGACTTATTGTCATATATTTAATTTTATATAATATATATTATTTTATATTTAGGGTTCACCCGACATGAGGTATAGGGTGGTTAGCGATTTGGGTATTGGGTGTGGTCTTCCAATAGGCCCTGGTTTGGGTTATGTCAGATTGGTATAAGTGCCCTAGGTTCATGGTCAATTGGATGTCCATTATGCTGTGTTGAGTACAGTCTTTTTAAGGCTGTGTAGCATGCCATACTTATAAAGGAGAGACAATGAGGAATTTTGGAATATTTCTCTTTCTTGAGTTCTGTTTTCAGGCTGTAATGTCTAAGGTCTTGGATCTCTCTATTTCCGATTTGTTCTCCTTTTAGATCATGACTCCAAGAAGATATGATGTCCGTGGGAACCCTTCTGTCTAATTAAGGATAATAGAAATGGAGCCTATCCTACCCCAGGGGTTTAGACTAGGTCTAGATCCACTGTCTCTGATGGTCCTAATAAAGCTCCACTGATTCCTTCTATCCTTCATCAGGCACCTCAAGCTGATGTGTATAATGTTGAGTTTCGCTAGTTCATCCATTTTCTTACTCAGTTGTTGCTTCTCAGATCGAGCATGTGGATTCTGTTGCTCCATCATCTGAGGCCACTGTAGTTGGCCAATTTATGAGGTTAAATCCTTTTGTGTTTGTAGATATAAAAATTTGGGAGGATTCTCAGGCCTTTATAGATGAAATAAAATTTTTTTTTGGGTGATGCATGTTACTGAGGTTGAAGGTGTGGAGTTTGTAGCCTACCAATTGAAGAATGTAGTTCATTAGTGGTATGAATAATGGGAGCAACTCAGAGGTGTGGATGTTGAGTTCGTTTTATGGGAGGACTTTTCTAGAGCTTTTCTTGACCGCTTCTTTGCTCAAAAGTTGAGGGAGGCAAATGCGGAAGAGTTTATTAACCTGAAGCAAGGCAATATGCCAGTCAAGGAGAATGCCTTAAAGTGTTATCAGTTATCCTAGTATGCTTTGGAGTTGGTTTCTAGCATGATGGCTAGAATGTAAAAGTTTGCTTTAGGGTTGTCCCGAGACTTGATTTGGGAGAGTAAGGCTGCCTTGTTGAACAAAGACATAGACATCTTTAGGCTAGATATGTAGATGCAATAAATGGAGGTAGAGAAGAGGAAGAAATTTGAAATTTAGGAAAGATAGAGCAAAGAATTTCAGTATTTAAAGCAAGAGGGAGGTCAACAACAGAGTAGGAGGAGTGGTGGAAAGTGTCCAAAAAGAAGTGGGGCAATTTTTGGTCCCACTTATCTGTTAGAGCTCCCTATCCAAAGCCATATGGTGACATGCGCTTTTAGGGTGGCGATAATTATAGGGCACAGGGTGCCTAATCTCAGTCTAGTAGGGCCCAATCTGCTCTATCATATCCTCTATGCAGATTTTATGGTCGATTGAATTGAGGTTTTTTTGATGAAAGAAGGGACAAATGCTTCAATCGTGTTCAGCCAGGGCATATACTTAGAAACTATCCAGTGGCTAGGGTTGCTTTTGGGGCAAACAAGGTTCTGGTTTCCTCTTCATCATCTATGGCACAAAAGGGTGCACCATCTAGCTCCGACACTTATCGGACCAACTCATGCTCTCACTATCCGTTAGGAGTCCAAGGCATCGCATGATTTCATCACTATATGTTGAAACTCTTTTCCCGTGATATAGACTGTTTACTTGACCCGAGGTCCACTTTTTCTTATGTGACCTCATTTGTGCCTGTGCATTTTGGTTTTGGTCTCGAGTGTATTTTGGACCCCTTTTCTATTTCTACCCTGGTGGGTGACTCGGTGGCCACCGAAAAAGTATATAGGGGTTTTGTGGTATCTATGGGTGGTCGAAAGACTTGAGTGAATCTTTTTAAATTAGACATGGTTGATTTTAATGTCATATTGGGGATGGATTGGTTGCTCATGCTATACATCTATAGACTATCAGACCCATAAGGTTGTCTTTAAATTCCTCAATGAGTCGATTATTGAGTGGGAACGTGGTTCTCTAGTGCCTAAGGGGAGGATCATATCATATCTTAGAGCCCAAAAGTTAATCTCCAAAGGATGTCTTTATCATTTAGTCCAAGTTAAATAATCTAACTTGGAGGGTCCTTCTTTACATTTCATTTTGGTGGTGAATGAATTTCCCTAGGTCTTCCCCGATGACCTTGCTGGTGTTCCTCCCAATAGAGAGATTGATTTTGGGATTGACCTTGTTCGGGACACTCATCCTATCTCTATTCCTCTGTATAAAATTTCTCCAGCCGAGTTAATGAATCTTAAGGAGAAATTAAAGGATCTCTTAGACAAGGATTTCATCCTTCCTAGTGTGTCTCTATGGGGTGCACCAGTATTGATTGTGAGTAAGAAGGATGATCCCTTCGTATGTGTATTGTTTGCCGATAATTAGATAAGGTGGTGGTAAAGAATAAGTACCCTCTTTCAAAGATAAATGACTTGTTTGATCAACTTTGAGGTGCTAAGTTTTTCTCTAAGATCGATCTTCGATCCACGTATCATCAGTTAAAGATTAGGCAGGCGGATTCCTAAGACTACCTTCCGTACCTGATATGGGAATTTTGAGTTCCTTGTTATGTCTTTTGGGTTGACTAATGCCCCGATGGTGTTCATGGACTTGATGAATAGAGTTTTTTTTTTAGTTTATGGATTTTGTTCGTCATTGTCTTCATAGATAATATTCTGGTGTACTCTACTAGTGAGTGGATCATGCTGATCACCTCCACCCAGTATTATAGACCCTGAAAGAGCAGCAGTTGTATACCAAATTTTCAAAATACAAATTTTGGTTGAATGCCATTACTTTTCTGGGTCATGTCATATCTAGTGAAGGGATCATGGTTGATTTGCTGAAGGTTGTAGTGGTTAAGATGTGGCCTCGACCCATAACTCCAATCGATATTTTGAGCTTCTTGGGTTTAGCTAATTACTACTAGTGATTTGTGAAATGTTTCTCAACTATAGTTTCCCCATTAACTAAGTTAACTAAGAAGTATATAAAGTTCTTATGGTCTGATGTTTGTGAGGGTAGTTTTGAGAAGCTGAAGGATAAACTGACTTCATCTACAGTCTTGACTTTGACTGAAGGCACTGATGGTTTTGTTGTTTATTGTGATGGGTCCTGTATGGGTCTTGGTTGCATTTTGATGTAGCATAGAAAGGTGGTATCTTATACCTCTAGACAGTTAAAAGTACACGAGAAGAATTACTTGACTCATGACTTGGAGTTATTAGCTGTGGTGTCCGCATTGAATATCTGGCATCACTATCGGTATGGAGTGCATATGGATATTTTTTCAGATCATAAGAGCTTGTAGTATGTGTTCACCCAAAAAGAGCTTAACCTCAGGCAAAGTAGGTGGCTTGAGCTGCTCAAGGATTATGACCTGAGTCTTCATTACTATCCAGGTAAAGCTAACGTGGTTGCTGATCCTCTTAGTAGGTTATCTATGGGGATTCTAAATCATGTGGATGAAGATAAACGAGAATTAGCGAAGGGCATTCACTTTTTAGCTAATGTTGGAGTTCATGTCTTGGACTAGGAAGATGGTAGTGTATTTATTCAAGAGGTAGTGAAGTCATCTTTTGGTGATGAGGTGAAAGAGAAACAAGTGTTAGATCATATCTTAATGCAAATTAAGGAAGATATTGGTGGGCAGAAAGTGATAGTTTTTAGGTTAGTGGTGATGGTACCTTGAAGTACAAAGGGAGATTATGTGTTCCCGACATAGATAGGTTGCGAGAGAGGATCTTGGCTGAGGCGCATGGGTCCCATTACTCTATTCATCCTGGTGATCGTATTTCAGGCATGTTACTCCTCTCTCATTGTTCTTTTACTTAAATCACATGTTTTAATGTATGGTTTTCATGGTATTATTATGGTTTGGAAATGAAGGTTAGGGTTTTTGAATGCTTATGGTTGAATGATGTTTTCCCATGGTGTAATGATTGTTTTATATGTTTTAAATATGGTTTTGAACAGGTGGGTACATTAGTATAGTGGTGGAATTTGATAATGGTAATTTTCTCTAAACTTGTGACTTTTAAAGTGGTTATGACCCCAACCCTGTATTGTAAAATTGGTTAGTAGTTATGAGAAAGGTAGGAATTTGAATTAGGGGTACAATGGAATCCCCAAAGTGCGGCTTGACTTATTTCTTGAAACTAATGCATGATAAAATGGTTAAATGGTTAAGGATGGTTTTGAAAACCTTGTGGGGTAAACGAGAATCCCCTAGTGATTATATAATTGAAACCTTATGGGGGTACATGGGAATCACCCAAGTGATTTTAATAATGAAGTCTGCAGGGTACATAGAAATTCCCTAAGTGTTAGCTAATGACGTTGCTTGCATGCTGTAGTCGGTATGACGATACTTCTTATAGTCACTTAATAATTGACTCTTGGAATTGGTGGTTTACATATATGCTAAATGTCTTAATTGGATGATAATAGGGGTTGTGGTAGCTAGCGTGAAGTTGTGAGTCCAAAGGACGGACACTGGAAACCTATGTTTGCCAACATAAGGGTTCGTCTTGGTGACCATATGCTTGTGGGGTACACGAGAATCCCCTAAGTCTATACTTGTATATATGTATTATGGAGGGCGAAGGGTACAAGGGAATCCCCAACCATCTATGATATCTATGATTCGTGCGTCTAAATGCACTAGGGCCTGTTTAGGGGGTAACACTGGACCCATTAGCCAATCGGTAGATTTATAATGGTAAAACTACACAGTCCAGGTTAAGTTTTAAAATTAAATACTAAACCTTGTTCCCTATCCCAACATGGTATATACGTGTATATGTATTTGTAAATGGTTTATGTGCATTGGTTAGACTTGATTTTGAAAGAATGACACTACTTTATCTTTATCATTGAGTTACATGCAAGCATTTACCCCACTAACTATCTTTGGGCGCTGTATCCCCATGCAATGCAGGAACCGACATACGTTCACTCCTCCTACTTAGTGACTCGGGGACCCCTTTTGAGTCAGATTGAAGTGGTGAGCTTCTATACTCTGGAAGACCTAATTTCATGATATGGACTTCTTTATATCATTTTTATTTCTTTGGTTTTGGTTTTGGCTATGGTCGGGGGCATGCCCCTACTGGATATCCTTTGATTCTGGTTAGAGACTTTGTCGGACTACTAAGGACATGTACGGTGTCAGTATTAGTGTTAGCACTGGTATTGGTATTGGCATTGAGATTGGAAATGGATTTTTAATTTGTTGTAGCTTTCGGTTTTGATTTTAGACTTATTGTCATATCTTTAAATTAATATTATCTTATCTTGTTTTGTGTTTGGGATTCACCCGACATGGGGTGTAGGACGGTTAACGATTTGGGTATTGGGGGTGGTGTCCTGTCCTTGTTGGACTAGAGAACCCGACAGGACTAGGCCCTGGTTCAGGTCGTATCACGAAATTTTTATCTGAGGTTGTTTCAATGAAATGTGGGTCCCACACCCAATTTCTAATTTCTAAACATTTTGACCAATATGTCGAAATGAGCCTGTGTGCCTAGAAACCCAAACCAAGAGTCTACCTAGCCTACAATTGACATTCCGAAGTTGATGGCATTGTCAAAATGCTCATCTGAGGTCATCTACTAGGAGGTTTGGTCCGAGACCGAATCCTTAATAAAGAAAGTTCCAAAATACGGAAATGAGCCTAAAATCCAAATAAATTGTCTGATCATCAAACTAATAATTCCATTATGTCATAAATGACCTGTAGCTACTGTAGGAAGGCTTGAAATACAAGAAATACACGCAAATAAAAGGAAATAACCTAGAGAGTCATTACAATAACAACCAATAAAAGGATTTCCGTCCGTGCAAGTCATTGGATAGAAAGATCTCAAAAAACTCAAAAGAATGAGGTACTGGGTATACATGCTTTGAGCATGACTTCCCAGATAACCTCTACGTAGAGAGAACATTTCCAAAGGATTTTGCCACAGGTATCCCATTTTCAATGAACTCTCTCAGTTCACTTTCAAACAACCAAAAGTTAACCTCAACCACCAACTGGCCTCAAAATGAACTAAAAAAGGCTGATGCATACAAATCTAAACCACAACACACTAATACTATCTTGATACCTGTATAAATCAATAAAGGCTCATCAAAACAAAAAGTAAACCAAGACACGAGTCATACCACTAACTCTAAATCCAAATATAACCTTTCTTTACCATTCCACACATGCTATCCACTCCAAACCAGAAAGAAAATCACTCGAATCCTATTTGCGTAATTTTACTACCGAGAACTCAAAAAACTGAAGCTGATAGCTGGAAGTCAATATGACAAACATTAGAAGAAGCCCATAAGGCGCTGTCTGGGCACACAAATAGAGATAATCATGGAATGCAATCTATGACGAGGCTATAACTAGCATGGATGGTACTAAAAACTAAATTCTAGAAGCTTAAGGAATAACTACGCATCTGTCATGACCCAATTTCACAGGTCATAATGGCGCCTACCATAACCCACCAGTGGACAAGACAACCCGCAGTCCGAAATGACTAGTAATAGACTACTCAATAATATAAAGAAAACAATGTAGAATAAATGAAATAAAGATCAATACATAATAGAATCCCAAAACCTGGTGGTATTAGTCAAGAGCTTCTAATATCACAAAAGTACAAAAGTGAAACAACAACGAAACTACACCAGTACAACTTATCTAAACATAATATAGAGATTAGCCTTATACAAAAGGGAGAGATAACTAATACTCAAATGTTAAGAGTTTACTGTAAGTTTCTGAACCAAGGCTTCTCCGTACGATTTACACATCAACGGCGATAAACCATATTATGATCTATAGGCTACAGAAGTGTAGTATAGGTACCAAATGAATGGTACTCAGTAGGCAACTACCAACTGATCTCCAAGGATAAAGAAAATATATACAACATATAACCAGAATGGAATCCACACCCAAGGGTCCAGAAATTATATAACTAGTCAACAACAGTAATAAGGGACAACTGTCCTACTCAAGTCCAAGAATCTAACATAATAAAACTAAGGAAGTATCAGGGTGAACTATCCTATTCCATCCATAATCAATAGACGTCAATTTTATATAGTATATCCCAGGGAAATATATGAATGAAGAGAGAAGGAAAAGATATATATATAGCAATATATAAGGCCAAGAAATAATATACAATATATACAACAAAGGAAGGTATATACAGTAGTAACATACTTTATATAGGTAGATCTATATATACACATATAAGATGAGGTTGTCTCAAAGCATAACCTAGATCATCATATCCTCATTCAAAGATCTCATTGTAATACTACCAGTATCTAATACTATCATGCTCAAGATTCTAACCACATGTCTAGACATGAAAAAATCTTGTACAATAATGTCATCAAGAGATAGAAGATGCCATAGACATACCTCAGATCTCTATACTAGATTAATGACCAATCTGTCATAAGTTATCCATAATAATGATTATAAAAATGATAATAACAATATCAATAACAATGTGAATAACCGGCTACTCTGGACAACCAATTACCTAGTCGAGCTTATGCATACCCCCACCGCCCCAGACTCGGAAGGTTCAATCAAGATACAGCAACATAAGGCATACTCTTAACCCATATCTATACAATTACCCCATACTGAATGATAGATATAGGTGCATACTGGTGATAGGTGATGCACATGCAAGAATGAATGCAAAATACACTATCAATATCACAATCTCATCATTATAACCATCTCCATCATAAATTGTCATCATCATGAATATCATCAGCATAATCAACCTCCGGCCTTACAGGTATCAATACATCATCACAGTATTCTCCAACCTTTTCAGGTATTAATAACATCATCATAATAACCTCCGACCTTGTCGGGTATCAATATATCATCATAATATCCTCCGACTTTGCTGAGTATAAATATATCATAACAATATCCTCAAGTTTTGTGAGTATCAATATATCATCACATTATACTCAGGCTTCGTCCGGTATCAGTATCATCATAAACATCAATACACATATATTTATAGATATATAATAAATGTACGGGCTCAAGACATGGCAAAAAATGGGTAAATTTACAAGCCTATTAATATACTCATGATCATAATCATAATCGTACCATCATAACAATATCAACTTGTCAATACTTCCCAACAATTCATTATTTGCTAACCAACTGCTTATGATTATTAAACTACTAATTCACTAGTCTTCATATCATGTCTAATTATTAGCCTAAACATTATCCTTCACATAATCCTTATTAATGGGAAAAAAACTAACCATTATTAATTTAGTAGCCAATACCTAACATCTAGTCAAGATTCCTCACTAGGCCATAATCATCATGATCCACTAATCATCATTATTAACTAATTAACTTATAACTGTTAAACATTATTAGCCGACACATTACCATTTATCATCTAACCATCTTTTATTGACTAACACCATTCGTAATTAACTATCGTTTACCCACAAATCCTTATTTACCCATTATTCATCATTATTATCAAGCCCTCTCTTATCACTAACATCTCTTATTATCTAGACTCATTAATAAACACTTCTTATTTAACAATAAATCGACATCATAAACTAAGTCATCAAGTACTATAGTCACCTATTAGACAACTAGCTACCACCTAACTTAATCCATAATTAGGAAGAATAGATATAAGGTCATATTTCAGCTAGAATCACATCAATTAACACTATAATAATCATTAATGTACCAAATCTATGCATTCCATAACCCATATTCAATCATTGGAACAATAAGCTTCATACCACATCTTCCTCTATCCCATACTAGAAAGATGTGTATACAAACATATGTACGCATATTCATAAACTGCAACCACATCCTTTATATTGATAAACACATCTCATCTATCCAATCAATATCATAACATGGCCCTCGGCCCAATAATATGCTCGGAATAATCACAACATCATAAAAATGGCCTTCGTTCCATATACATATTCGAACCCATATCGATAATCATATTTATAGACTGTAACATATCTCTAATCATCTCACATATAAGAGGCATCTCACATAAAGAATGCTCAATATCAATAAGCATGTAATCGTCTCTCACATAGGAGGCATCTCACATCTAGAAGACATCTTACACCTAAGAGGCATAATATCAATAAGCATATAATTATCTCTCACATAAGAGGCATCTCATATCTAGGAGACATAATATCAATGGGTATGTAATCATACCTCACATAGGAGGCATCTCACATCTAGGAGGCATAATATTAAGAATCATGAAATTATCTCTTACGTAGGAGGCATCTCATATCTAGGTGGCGTAATATCAATAAGCATGTAATCATCTCTCACATAAGAAGTATCTCATATCTAGGAGGCATTATATCAATAAGCTGTAATCATCTCTCACATAGAAAGAATCTCATATCTAGGAGGCATTATATCAATAAGCATGTAATTATCTCTCATATTGAAGGCATCTCATATCTAGGAGACATAATATCAATAATCATGTAATCATCTCTCACATAGGATGCATCTCACATCTAGGAGGTATAATATCAATAAGCATGAATTATTCTATAAGATATCTTATGTCAATAGGTCATACAACATGACTTAAGAAGAGTATAACCTCTCTCAGCCAATTGTCGTATATAAGATAAATATCGCCTCATAGGTCTAATAATAATAGCTAAAATGAGATAGCATCTCTGTAGGTCCTATTTCACATCAAGAAGAAGTAGTATCTCTACTGGACAAAATATCATTATCCAGGAAAAATACATCATTATTTAATAAGCCATGGAGTAACCTTATACTAAGGTTTACTAGTCTCAACCATGCCTAACATCCACAACTAGGTCCTCAAGGCTAACACAAAACTTGGCCTAAGCGAGCTGGACAATCCTACTTCCAATCCTCAATTTCCATATTTAGGCAAACTATGCCCCAAACTAGGCTAAAGTATTTAGTTCAACTTCTAGATATTAAGTAATCCATAACCAATCCTAAGATAGCAACTTCGTCTAGAAATTAGGGCATTTGAGTCAACTCTACCCAAATCACAATTTCAATACTAATACACTAGTCCAATAAGACTAAAAATATGCTAATCATGCTTCCAACACTAAAACCACATCCCAAATCAAGCATCATATCGTATCCATGAAAAAAACTAGTCTAAACTAGGGAGAAGTCAATAGAATTCTCAAGGGTTATAAATATACCGTCTTACGGGTCCAAAACCCTTATCTAATCCCTAAAACATCAACAACCAAGGATAAGTTATTTTACGAATAATAAGGCATAACATCCACATTGACACACAATATATAACACACATCATTTATGAAGAAAAGTAGACAGAAGTCTATGTAGAAGCCGAACCGCAAAACCTCACGTCATGTACCATATGCTCGAATTTACTTCACTATCCCCAAAATGCCATCACACTAAAGTAACCATAATCTACTCATCAATACTAGTGTAATGATACCCATATTGCACTATTGATCTTCGGGTCCAAAATTGACACTAAAACCCAAGTGGGTCCCATATGTGGAAAATGTTTTTTTTAGACGAACCCTTTGTTCAAATACTATTAGGGAGTTATAACCCTAAATAATCAAGTGAATAACAAGCTTGTTTGGGCTAAAATCAAGCCTCAAGACATTAGGGGTTTTGAGTTAAGCAATGAAGAACGCAACACTAAAATTGAAGGATTCATACCTTAGATTCAATTTTAATGATGAATATGAGAGATATTCAAGATCCCAAAAAACACCCATGACTCACTTTAAGGACTAGACACTCTATTAGGGTTTAAGGGACTCAAGACAATGGAGAAAAGGTTAATTATCGACCAAAATGGGTATTTAAATGACCTTTCCAAGGCCCTCAGCTAGGGTGATTGCACACCCATGCCAATTGAGATTGCGACATCATAATTGCAAGTCTCTTTCTGCGATCTCAATTGTTTACTACACTATATGACAACTGAAATTTAGAATTTGATTCCATGTTTTGGCCAATGCCTCAAGATGCATTAGAAATCCAATTTTTGCAAAAGACATATGTAACCACACAAAATTCAACGTTCTAGACACATTGGTGAAGTCGGATTTTTAATCAAAGGTCATTTCAGCTAAATATGGGTCCCATACCTAAGCTTTCAAATTTTTAACTTTCCAATCAATAGGTCGGAAAGAGCTCGGATGCATTAGGACCAAACCAAAGGTATACCTAGCTAAAATTCAATATTCCAAATCTGCTAGTACAATTGGAATTTGCATTCGAGATCATTTCACTGATGTTTTTGCTCGGTAGCCATTTGGAACCAGCAAAGACTTCTAAATAGGGGATTGGTTATAAAAACCAAATAAACTGCCCAGTGATCAAATTGTCGGTACCAACAAGTCATAAATAACTTAAGGCATCTATGGAGAAGCTCAAACAATGCAAATAAGTCAAAATATAGAAAATAACCTAGAGGGTCATTACATTATCCAAATAACCTAAAAGGACTTTTGTCCTCGAAAGTCAATGGATGGAAAGAATCTCAAAAGCTCGAAAGGGTGAGATACTGGGCCCTAGTGCTCCACTAATGACTTCCCAGATAACCTCAGTAGAGAGAAAATACTTTAAAGGGATTTTTCCATGGGTATCCCTTTTTCAACTAGCACTATCATTCTTCTTCCAAACAACCAAAACTCAACCACTAAATAGCCTCAAAATACACCAAGAAGAACGATGAATACATATTTGACCCATATCACATTGATACTATCTCTATAACTGCATAAATAAAAAAAGGATCATCCTATCCAAAGCCAACCAAAGTCATAAGTCATACTACCAAATCTAAATACAAATATAACCTTCCTGTACCATTGTGCACATACTCTCTACTCCAAGCTTGGGGAAAATTACTTGAGCACCCACACAGTCTTATCATGGAGAACTCAAAGAACTGAAGTTGACCCGCTGAAAGTCCATATGGTAGACATGAGGACATGCATATAAGCCGGTGTCTGGGAACATAAATGAAGATAATCGAGGAATGCAGTTCATGCCAATGCTGCAACTAGTCTAGATAAAAATCAAACCAAGATCTTAAAATCCAAGGTATCACTACTTATCACTGAATATTCTACTTTAGGATATCTCATTTATCGAGAATGAAGCCATACTGAATCCAACTTAAGTATATTACTCCTATTGAGTAAATTATCCAAAATTCCCAAAGAATACTAAAACTCGAAGTTAAAACTGAAATAACCAATACCAGGCCGATGGGCTATCTTCTGAAAAATTATCAACTATAATCCAACCAATGTCAAGAAGACCAATAGGCAATCACGGAGTAGGTTCAACTAGCCTATGAATGAAATCTGAGCAAGGATAAGTCTAAAAAAAAGCTGCATACAAGCTCAACAACACCAAGACCCATGGCCCATGATCACACCATTCTTCGACTAGCTGGACTAGTCGCAATCACACAAATGCACCATAATTTCTCACTTGCCTTCTGCCACACTTGTCATAATTGTGACATTTCCTTCCACAATTGCACCAATTTTCTTGCCAAGGGTACCACGATCACGACCCTTGGCTTGCAATAACAGCTACACCAGACAACAGTTGAGACTTCAAAAGTCTATGCCAAGCCCTTGGGATTTACCCGATAACCCGTATACACAAATGAACTATGGAACCATACTATATTTGACGTTCCAGACTCATTGGTATTGTAGAAATTTCCATACGAGGTCATTTTGATGAAGTATGGGTCCCACACCTAATTTCTAATTTCTAGATTTTCTGACCAATAGGTCAAAATGAGCCCAGGTGCCTTAGGACCTAAACCAAGAGTCCACCTATCCTAAAATTAATATTCTAGAGCTGATGGCACTATTAAAATTCACATTCGAGGTTATCTACTAGGAGTTTTGGTCTGAGACTAAATCCTAAACAACAAAAGCCCCAAAATAGGGAAATGAGTCTACAATCCAAATAAACTGTTTGATCACCAAACCAATAGTTTTGGCAAGTCATAAATGACTTTCAATCACTATGGGAAGGATCAATATATCAGAAATGCATGCAAATAAAGGAAATCACCTAAAGGGTCATTACGCTGATATTGTGTTGTTACAAATATGAGGTGTATTGTGACTAAGTACTACTCCCTCCGTCCCAAATTATGTGTCTCCATTTGACCGAACATGATATTTTAGAATAAGTATTGACTTTGTTAAAGTTACAAAATTACCCTTCTTAAAGAAAGGAGTAATAGTATTTAAAATTAAGTGAGACCATTTTTAATTGAAAAAACAAATAAAAAAGGAGTAATAGTATTTAAAATCAAGTGGGACCACTGAAGGTAAAATTGTAATTGTGTCTTTAAAAACTTACCAAATAATGAAAGACAACATTCTTTTTAGGACGGACCAAAAGGAAATAGCGACACACAACTTCAAATAGAGGAAGTACTTTTATAGTGTATTATGACTTCAATAGGTTGCCCACATGAAAAATATGCATTTAAAACATTTCCCCTAACTTAAAGACATAAAATATCAACTTTCATACATTTCGGAGGAGGGTTGCACTACAAGGCCAAGAGAATGGCCTAGGGGGTGTGGAACACAAGGCACCTCCCCAAGGGAAAGGACCTACTTCCGTTTAGCTCCTATCTTATTGTGCCTTTGATCCTTATTTTCTTACTTTTTGTGACTTTTTTGTAGGCTTTAATTATTGTCCATAACAACTTCAATGGGATCCTAGAACAATATATAATAATCATTAGTCCTTACAACACCATAGAGCTCATCAAAGTACACAAAAAGAAACATAACTTAAGCTATCACCAAAAGTTTTCTCGTCTAAACTCTATTTGATCATTTTGTCTCTTGACTTGCTTCAAATTCACCTTAAACGCTCTAAACATAATCTTCAACACATAAATAAACAATTACACCCTAAATATATTTTTTAGAACATCAATAAGTCCTCAAAACTAATCTAAACACACATAGATAATAACACTTAGGTGTATAAATGCACCTAAGATCACCACCCCATACTTATTGCTTTGTTCGTCCTAGAACAACTATTTACATTAGGAACCATCACAGCAGACTCTAACATTACTACTAAAACTAGGACTCTCAATCTAGAATTACAATGACTAAATGAATAGCAAGTTCCACATTAGGCATGTTATATTTTGATTGAAAATTCATTAACACAACTTCAGGACTTCCTAACCTCAAGAATTTACTCTACCAAGTTAGAAAACTCATGCATATTGCACAACAAAGAGATCATATATGTCACCTATCCATAATTAAACATACATCCTCATCATAAAAGAGTGACCCAATTTTACTCACTAATGTGTAGTTTATCACAAGAATGGGTGAAAGAATGTCACAAGAATGAACCATAAGCTTTCCCTTGGTGTAGTACTCCACTAATATTAGAATGTCAAAATGCAAGATCAAGTAGGACTTTAAGGGGTATATAGAAACTATTCTTGCCAGTAATAGTAACTATCTTCCCTAAGCACTTTAATACATTACACTTGAATTCAACTTCTCTCTGATTAACTAAATTCTCACCACTTTTATCTTCCCACTTCATTATTTTATTGCCCCATATATTTAAGCTAGTTTACACATCTTTAGTAGAGTTTATATGCTATCCACACATGATTCACTTTTGATCAATCTTTCTTTTCACTATATTACACCCAACCACAACACATAAACGTTTTCAACACACCAATAGCTATTTTCTTGGGGTATCACTTTCATTTTTTCCTTCTTCCATTCTACACTCCTTTATATCTCAGTCTTTCAACTAAAGCTCTTAGGAGTTTTGGATCAAAGTACGGTTAGTTGAAGAAAAGTGAATAAGCTACGTAAAAGGATACAAAAGAATAGTCTAAAAGCTCAATGGGGTTAAGTAAGGTTAGGTATAAAGGGTAGATAAAACAAGTATAAAATGTGGCTATTAAAGAAATAGCTATATCATCTCCTAAACCCAACATTCTTTATTTTACCTTGAAAAAATACCAGGCAAGTTCTAAACATCAATATGTATACATGGAATACAACTAAAACCTCACTCATACATGGCACATTCTCAAATCCAGAAGGATCTCTATAGATTCTCAACCAAGCAATAGTAAGGATTCATAATTAAGCCAACATCACATAAGGGTCATATAAATGAGACAGGTTGTCTCAAAACTAGTCATTCAACTCATTACACATGATTTCACATTCAAAACCAACTTAAATCAAGTAATCATATATAGAACTTAGCAAGAACATCACATTTATTCCTAATAACCACAAATTTTAAATTACTCCTAAAAATAAAATAAGGAATACTAGGTTCAAAAGGCTCCCCTTGAAAAAGAATAGAAAAGAAAAACCAAGAGGTGGGTGAAGTGTGTTTCTACTATACAGATACCATCAAACACTAAAAATTGACAATAAGATAAAATCTTTTTGTAATTTTTTAAAATTTACCCAAAAAGTTAGAGAATAATAAGGAAAAAATGAAAATCATACAGAGCACCTCACAACAAAAAATCAAAAGATTCCCCACCCCACACTTAAAATCACACTTTGTTCCCAAAGTACAACTTAAAAGTAAGGATAGAAATAATCCCTGAGGCCTCTACGCCTAGCTAGTAGCATCATAACTATCAAAGGGGTCAAGAGGACCTCAAACTCATGTTTTCCATGTTCCTTAGCTCAAATTTTTGGTACTCAGACTTTCTTTCAACCCGTTAACTAAAAAAAAAAAGTAAAACCAAATGTGATACTAAGGAAAAACTAAAACAGAAAATGAACTGCCGTAACTTGGGTTACTTCGCAAGCAACGCCTGATTTATAATTGAATCATGACTCAGATCATAGATCTTAAACATAGTCTCTTATTCTTTTACTCCTACCTGAAACCCAATTTCTTATTTTTTTCAGACCTTTTGAGTGCTTATTCTCAAGGTCTGTAACTCTTTTTACATTTACCTTTTCAGGATCATCTTCATGTTTCTCATTTTCAGGCTTATTTGTTAATTTGGGCATCTCTATAGGAGAGTTTGAAGAGTTAAATGGGTGTTTTCACTCATTCACCCCATACTTATCTTCTTCCATCGCTATGATAATGCATAAATCTTTGCAGTGTGATGGTATTTAGTGCTTTATACACTCTAAAGACCACCTCTTTATTATTTAATTCATTCTTAGACTATTCTCCCTTACATCTATCAATGCGCCTCTAGTTGCAGGAATAGATGTCCCAGTATGATTAGTACCCTATCATTTGAATCATAATAAAGAATAATAAAGTCAATAGGAGTAATAAACTTACCAACCTTAGTAAGAACATCCTCTATATTTCTTGAGGAACCACTCTTTTTTGTGTGCCATTTAGGGAACAACTGAACATGGCCTCGATTTTCTCGAACCCAAAGTTTTAAACATAGATAGGGGCATCAAATTTATGCTTGCTCTTAACTCACTCAAAGCATGGACCACATCTTTTTTACCAATTTTTATAGAGAGGGTGAAACTCCTAGGGTCCTTAAGCTTCTTGGGTATATTACTTATTACCTCTGAACTGGACTCCTTAGTAAGTTCTTTCGTCTCAATTTCACATAACTTTATTTTGTCTTTCACCATATCTTTTAAGTACTTAGCATAATTATACATCCCATGCAGAATATCTGATAATGAAAGGTTAATATGAAGTTCTATGAATGTGTCAAAGAACTTCTTAAAATATGTATCCTCTTTAGCCTTTTTAATTCTCTGAAGAAACAGTGGTGCTGGTCTCTCTGGTGTATACTCAGATGTCCTTACTTTTGGGTACTTAGACTTTCTCTAATTTTCAGTTTCTTGTTTGCCATTTGTTTATCATCTTCTTGCTAAGGGACTAACTCTACTTGTATCTCATGATTTTTCCCTGGAGGTTTGTCCATCAAGTATTTACCACTCCTTAAGGTGATTGCCATTACTTGTTTTGGATTTTTTGTATCACTAGTAGAACCCTCTTAAGGTCTTGTGTTTTGTGCGTGAGATAACTGGCCCAGCCGTGTCTCCAGATTCTTCTGAGCTAGTTGCTGATTTTTGATATCCACAACCATTTGTTCTTTGTTTTCTGGGGTCTTTTCTAATGTTTTTTCTATATTGCGTGCCTGAGTATTCTTTTGAATGCTCTTCTACTGCAGAAACTGCTAAGTTTGAGCTTGATTATTTCTGCATAGTAATTGGGTTGGCTTTGCCAGTTGTGATTGAAGGTATTACCATAGTTTTTACTTACCTTTTGTGCATTGCCTACAAACTTCACGAACTCTGGGTTTTCTCTACATAATTTGAAGAGTTACCATTACCTCCAAAAACTTCCCAGCAAGTTTGAGCTTGCTAAATTGCTTTAACTTAGATCTGAGGTTGATTCACATTGAACTTGCTGAGCCATGTCATCATTTGGTTTTGAATGGATGCCAATTGAGCAACCATGTTGTGACACTATCTATCACGACCCAATTTCTTAGGTCATGATGGCACCCACTACAACCCACTAGTAGGTAAGCCAACCCGTAGTTTGAAACTGCTAGTAATGGACTACCAAGAGATATGAAAGAAAGATAGTGTAATAAATATGATAAAAGACTAATATATATAAGACAATCCCAAAACCTGGTGGAATAATTTAAAGAGCTTTTAATATATCAAGAGTACCAAATGAAAATACAAAAATGAATATACTAGTACAACCCATCTCTTAATACAACATAGAGATCAATTAAATCTATAAGAAGGAGAATAGTAATACCTCAAGAGCTAGGAGCTCACCCTAAATCTCCAATCCATAGCTTTTTGGCGCAATGCACACAACAACGATGAGAACCCATACTATGATCTGCCTGCTACAAAAGTGTAGTCTGACTACCAACATGTGGTACTCAAAGGAAATTATTGACTATGCTTCAAAGATAATGAAAATATAAATAACATGCAAGCAGGGATGTAAACAACACCCAAATGTCTAAGAAGCTAACATAATAAAAATAGGGAGGCAATAAGGATGAACAATCATATTCTAGTCATACTCAGAAACCTAAGCACTATACTGTATATCGCTGGCCAATATACAAATAAAGAATAGAAGAAGGATACATAGTAGTATACTTGGCCAAGGAATGTACATACAACATATATGAATAAAGGAAGAGGAGGATATATGCTAATACAGTAGCTAGATACATATAGATATATACAACACTAGCTCAAAGGCACAATTTAGTTAGTCATACTAAAATCTTCAGCCCTCATAATCATCGTAGGAACGAGTGTTGGCATAATCAGGGTCCATGATCCAAACGTCTAAAATGAGCTAGTTATCCATAAAATAATAACCGTAAGAGAAAAGAATCAGAATCATATCTGGAGTCTCAGTACCAGTTTGATAATCAGCCTACCACGAACTGATCATAATAATAATAATACATTAATTAGCTAGTCCGGACAACCAATACATAAACCAAGCTCCATATCTTGGAAGGCTCAATTAGCATACAACACATAGAAAGAATCACTTATAACCTATAACTATGCAACCCCCATAGGGTTGACAGATATAGGAACCAAACAACATACTAGTAATAGGTAATGCACATGCATAAATAAATGTAAGTAAATCCATAATACCATAACTTATCCTAGTTTCATAATGTAACCCAGTGTATGCACCTGTTCTAGCTGGACGACTCGCAATGGAAGGACCAATGATGACCTCTCTTCTCTGGCATGATGGCACATGAATGAAGGCCACCCTAATTGGTTCAGGAGTACCCATATCACTGGCTTAGTCTCGATCAAGGACTTACAATCATCATCATCAATATATTCCATCAAGTTATATATATATATATAATAAATGCACAGACTTAAAATATGGCTAAAAGAGTGTAAAAAGGGTCGAAATCTCTCCCGATTAAAGTAAATAATAGCAATAAAACCATGGATTGAAATCAATCTCGATCAGATTTCTAAAGCATTATGTTAGTTCCAAAAGATCATAAATCATCCATTAAGGTGGTACGATTCCCATTATGAAAGAATATAATTTAAAAGTGAAAAGTAGAAACAAACCCCTTTTCAGGAAAGTAGTAGTAAAACATTATTTTTAGTAGAAATCGTACCAAAAAGTAAGCATGAAGTACCGAATCTACGCATGCCATCACTAGTATCCAAACAATACAAGAATATTCATCTAAACTTCCATAGGCTATGAATACGTACTTTATATGGATAAAAACTCTCCGGAGTCCAACTAATACCATAATCAAAATCTTGGGCCGTATTATAAATATCCAGCACAACCATAATACCGTAATTCGGGAAAATATACTAATTCACCAAGTCCAGTAATAAACCTTACATTAAATTGTCATTAGCCTCAAATATTTCTAACATGCTAGCAAACTATGGTGATAGGATCCTAGAAGCATAATAAGTATTTCATCTTAAGGGTCGATTCATTCTTCTACCCCCACGAACTCATAATTTAGGGCAAGTCTTGAAAATATACCCATAATCATATCCTAAAGTTCTTAGCTAACATGCAATATATATTGTAATACATTATGTCGTGAAGAAGAGTAGACAAAAGCCAACCTGATGTCAAATTGCAAATCCTTGAATCATCCAACAATCATCTAACTTTTCTACACAATCCCTAAATGCCGACACACTATTAGAATAGTAATTTACACATCATAAGGAGTTAAATGAAACCCATATTTCTATATAAAGGGTCGGTTCAAAATTAGAATAAAAACTGGGACTGTGGGGCCCGCTAATGAAATCCAAAATTAAATCCATGATGGGGTCCCTTGAAAGACAAGGAATATGTACTCAAAAGTTGTGCATAAATGGTTCATGCTTCGAGGGCCCAAATCAGACCCTAAAATTTAGGGATTTAAAGACCTAATTTGTAAGAATTTACCATGAAATAGGATGGAGATTGATAGTAAAATTAATAGGAATAACCAAAGAGTGTTAGGATAGCTTACCTTAGCTTCAAAGGATGATTCCCCACTTATTCCTATCATCAAGCTCGAACAATGGTATGGCAATGTAGGAGAAAATAATGGAAATTTTGGGTGAAGAAGGGGATTTAAAATACCCTTAGTGCCGATAAGATTTCACCCTGTCGCTTCAGCAACAACTATTTAAGCAGCTCCTCGATTACTAAAGGGGTAAGTCATGGGTGTAGATATCCACTAGGCAATGCCTAGGCTTCTTAAGTGATGTCTGATTAAGCAAACATTGACCACATAAGAGACCAAATGTTGTTAATATGGCGATCACTTAAGCATTCAAATGATCGCTGAAGTGGTTGCACCAGCAATCTGATGCATTCGATTTTCCAAGTCCAAAAATGGACTCCGATTGGGTGCTTGGACTTCGTTTAGAACCCCGTGCAGACAAATGAGCTGTGCTCCCATACCAAATTCAATATATAGAACTCAATGGAACCGTCGAAACTTTTTTTTCAAGATCATGTAGACCAAATGTGGGGCCTTACCTATAGTTTCATTTTTCATATAATCTGTCCAATATCCCAAAATAAGTTTGGAAGACTCGGGACCTGTGCCAAGTATCCCCTAGCCTAAAATCAATATTCTAGAGATATTGTCACTATTAAAATTGTCACCCAACATCATCTACTAGGATTTTTGGTCCGAGACCAATTCCTTAACAACAAAAGCTCTAAAAAGAAAAATGAACCTAAAACCCAAATGAACTATCCAATAATTGAACCGACAGTTCCAGCAAGTCATATGTCACCTATAGCAGCTGTGGGAGGGATCAAAATATTTAAACTATGCGTAAATCAAAGAAATGACCAAGAGGGTCATTACAATTTCCATTACTAAAAGGACCTTTATCCATAAAAGTCAATAGATACGAAGTCCACGAAGGCTTGAAGGGATGAGGTACTTGCCCTATATGCTCCCATAACAACTCCTCAGATGGCCTCTATGGAGAGATACTGCTACCAAGAGATTTTTCCATCGGTATCCTTTTTCAACCAACTTTCGTACTTAACTTCCCAAATAATCAAATCTCAACCTCAACAACCAACTGACCTCTATCTAAAGAAAGAGTGGCTAATACATGCAAATCCAAATCATAACACACCAATGCCATAATGATACCAGCATAAACAACCTAAACTCATCCAAGCCAAAGGCAATCTAAGGCATAAATCATGCGACCAACACCCATATCTAAATATAACCTTCTTTTGCCTTTCTAAACCTACTATCTACTCCAAACCAAGAAGACGGTCACTCGATTCATATTTGTGCTACTTCATCACACTATCTTCAAAGAACTGAAGATGATCCATCAAAATCCACAATGGCAAGTATGAGAATAGTCCCATAAGATGATACCTAGGAACACAATGGAGATGGCCAATATCTGCAATCCATGCCAATGCTATAACTGGTCCAAATGACCCTCGAAACTAATAGTTGGGAGTTTAAAGCATATGTACTCACCACAGAACAATTCTCTCCAGGATGTCCTACTAAATGAAGATGAAGCCATGCTGAATGCAACTCGAGTATACTACTTTTGATGAGTAGATTATGCAAAAATTTTGACAAAAAATAAAAACTAAGATTAAGTGTGGAAGAAACCATCTTCAAATTCCAATGGGCTACCATCTGAACATATACCAACTATAATCCATACGAATGGAGAAAAACCAAATAGGTAGACAAGGAGTAACATTAGCCAGCCTATAGATGAAATCCCAACTGAGATAAGTCTGAAGACAAAGGATACACCCAACATCTCCCAACTAAAATCTCGACCTCATGACTAAACCACTCAATCTCAACTATCCAAACCAATCATGTAGATCGGTAAGCATCTATACTCAAAATTTGTCGTAACCCTCAAGCTGCTATTCTAAGGCATCATATCTAAATGGAAGCCGACATGTCCAAACTGAGGGAAACCAATGAAATCTCCCTCACTCTCTAAGATTAGGAATATTCCCAACTAGATCATGCTAGATCCAAAGTTGAAAAATAACTGAAGAACAAAATCACAATGGAGGAAAAATCATTGTCTGAAAGAACAAACAACCAACTCCATATCTGCTAGGGCATGAACAAACCCAGCACACATAAGAATCCACCAAGGCTGACACATACACTAGAGATAACCAAAACTCTATTATCTCAGAGAACTACAATCTAGCCGAGAACTGATCAATCCAATACTCCAAATCTTAACATGAATACCAAAAATGCCAACTTAAAAAAAACTACAAAAAAGATTACCTATCTCCAACTCCTTTATCTCTATTATAACAAGAACCACACCATGACAAGAATAGAGTATCCAGCTCTACACCAATACCAAGATCAAACCATCACCAAGAGACAAACGCCGCAAACCTGAAAGGCACATCCAAGACCTCTCAATATCAACACAGAGACAAATACTGGACGATGAACTAGACAACTCAAAAAAATGGGTCCCAAACTGGAAAACCTTAAAAATAGGCTATATAGCCAAATCTCCAACTCTAGCTCCATAATGAAACCAAGAAGAGCTGATCTACCTACTCTTTCATGGCCCACTCAAAACCAATCTATCCTCACCAATAGAAAAGAAAAACAACCAACTTGGACTTGTTAAAAGAGAGAAATCAACAAACCAAGCTACCCTTCTAAGAAAACAAATAAGAAACATGGGGAAGGAAATTCTGACTAGATAATGCTAGTCTAGACGTCTACCAAGCGAGGATCGATCAATATAAAAAAATTACTATAATAACAATATTAATATAAACATCCATATAAAAGTAGGTGGAACCAAAAATAATAGTTAATAACAAGTCTCACACTAGGGAAATAGGACTAAAACCCAAATAGCATACCCAGGGAAATATGAACACTGCTCCACTCTATCCATTACTAAAAGAAATCATCTACGGGGGTAGTCATATAATCATGAACTCTACATCAAGGCACAACACAATAAATATAAACCTACCAAGGTATATAATCATTGATGGGTACAAAAACCCTAATAGAATCAAATGAAAATATAAAGGTAAGAAACAAAAAGGCTCACCTATCATGGTAGAACCCAAAGTCATATACATGACGTGCTTAAAGATTTATGAATCTTAGAGGGCCCAAACTCTGACTGAGAGTCTGAACCACCAACTGACGTATCAAGTGAACTACTTCTAACTGATGGTACTACAAAATTATATGACTACTCTAGATGAGCTGAATGACTAATAATCTTACACTGGGGATACTCTATGGTTTGGTAACTGATCTCTTTATAGTCATAGAAAACCCTCAAATCCCTAATCTAGCATGAAATATGATATAACCACAACTAGTTAACCAACCAATGCCCGAGGCATACCATATTGAGATAACCATCCTTCCCTCAATCATAACATACCCTAAGAGCCTGAGGCTGATAGGAAACGCTAAGTATGACCAAACAACCAACTCACATCTGGAGTACACCCTAGATCAATGACCAATCTTGTCATAACCACGACAAGTTTTATAAATACTCTAAGGTGCTAATCTAACAAATCCAGAATGATTGCCATGACCTAAAGATCTATATCAAATGCTCAATAATATCTAATGAGAACTCTTTCTAATATGATCACTATGACTGATCTGAGAGCCACCAATGGTCTCAGACACTACCTGTGTAGAACTGATAGGCTGCAAGTGAAACTAATCTCAACCAAGAGGATCCTTACTCCTAGATTAAATACAAACCTCTTACAACCACCTTTATAAATATCAATACATACTCTCTCGATGGCCTTCACATCATCAACTAAGAAAAAGAAGACTCGACTGCTATCAAATGCTCTAATGCAAAATAGAGTGGCGAATTTGATCCTCTAAAAACCACACACTATCTCCTACTTTGAATGATATAACATAGGAATATTTCTGGCCTACTCAAGAAATTCAATCTCGTATTTTAAAACTGACAAGGAACCCTACTTACAATGACCTAAAAATTAAGGGTCATGATGACACTTGTTGTGACAAGCCTTGAAAAGTAATTCTATCACGCAAACTGATATAACAAAGGATAAATAACACCAACACCTAAGGTAAGGCTCCTAGACTAAAGCCAAACCATACATAGACAAAAATAGTGGAAAAAATGCATAATAAAGATGCCATAAATCTCCCAAAATTTGGTGTCATATGGTAAGAACCAACTAACTACATCTCAAAGTCAAAATATACAACTAATAGCATCTCAAAGTCAAAATATACAACTAATAACTCAGAGGAACTTAATCTATCTCAGCATACAAAGCAAGACATAAACTAAATAAGAGGAGGTATTAGATCAAATTTGAAAGCATAGATCGACCGCTACCTCAAATTACTTAAAACACAACCCGAATCATCTATCGTGCGATGAATCATACATAGATCTGTGCCAAAAGAGCATAGTAGGGTGAGTATAGTCCACTTGTATTCAGTAGGTATCATAGGTCAACAGAGTAAAGTAAAAGATAAAGTTTATAAAATACATACTATGGGCACGTCACTTGCAATAAGAAAGTATCCCAAATGGTATCCCACACCATCTCTACTAATAGTCCTAGAATATACGCATACACCAAATACAAGTACAAGAAAGAAGCACAAATAGATAGATATCAAATCAAGAACAAAAATACTACACAAAATGTGTACAATATATAAAAAATGCAATAGAGATTATAATATTAATGATGATGATGAAGTGATGCATGATGTTGTCATACAACCTTCATATACACCTACCAAGTTGTGTTCCCGAGGTGGGACCTATGAGGGGTTCATTAATCCATATATAATCCAATAACCAATACCGATCCAATATTTGTAACTTCTCTTTGGCACATACATCGACAGAGAGTTTCTAAAGATGTCACATTTTCTTTCAAAAAACCAGTATTTCTACGGTAGTACCAATATTTCATAAATATTTATGATATAAGGATGCAATGTTCCAGAACCAACTAATATACCAACCATGTGAGCCAAAATCCACTCAATATGCCAATCATCTATGATCCAACATAACCATGTACCAATAGAGTAACATATACCATAATATGTCATTAATACCACATAAATCCCAACTTACATAATTTGCACCAAGAAGTTAACAAGCTATTACATAAATACCATGCCAATAATGTCATATAAGACCCCACATAGTCAGACATAGCAAATAACGTCTTAAAACCCCAAAATAACAACAACATAGGACTCCACATGAGAAAAAACCAATAATAAAGACATTTCCATGAGTAATTCCCCCACCCATAATGTGCTTTTATATCAATATTAGCTACCCAACCCAGTTTTAAGAAAGTTAAGCCATAACCAACCCAAATGAAGAAAATCGAGTCTGAAAAAGCCTTCAATATGGAGCTTTTCTCTCATGAACAGATTTGAAATCAACTACAATATACAAATATAAAATCTACATATCAAAAGAAAACCAATAATGCCCATATTATCAATTTTCAAGTGGGGGTCAAAATGGACCCCAAAATGGATTTTCAAAATAGAAGGGTAAAACTAGAATTTTAGTTCAAAAATATATTACTCATGATTAAAGGAATCCATAGATGAAAACCCAAGTTAAAATGCACTGAAATTAAGGTTTAATCGAAGAATTTCTAAATTAGGCCTTTTGGGCCAAAATCTCAAAATTCTACTTTTGAAATTGAGTTTTAATAAGCTTTAAATGACAAGATTTGAAGAAAAATAATTGAAATAGGGATTTGGAGCTTACCCAAGCTTGAAAATGTAATAAATCGCCCTAAAACTTTACAACCCAAAGCTCTAAGTATCAAAAATGGGGAAAACTTGAGAAAAGGGGAGTATATATATTTGGATACTAGGTGCCGCTAAAACGGTTAAATGGCTGCTTTAGCTGTCATTGCTATAGCAGTCAAGTACCACATTAGTGGTAATCACCAATTTATGCTAATCCGCTAAAGCAGAGAAGGGACTTTTTAGTGCCTATCGCTAAAGCGGTCAGGGCATCACTAAAGTGCCTTTGTCTAACTAGAGTTGGCCGCTAAAGTGGCCAAGTGGCGCTTACCACTAAAGCAACCAAAATGGAACTTTTGTGGCTGCACCAACTGAACCTGGAATATTCAAAGTTTTCACTGATCCCTCAGGATTCATTCTGATTCTCGAGAAGTCAAATGAAAAGATAAAGCTAGAAATAAAAAGGCTCACCTATCACGATAAAAACCAAAGTCATATGCCTAATGTGCTTGAGAAAGTACAAGTCTGAGCGGGTCCAAACTTAGATTAAAAGTCTAAACCACCAACTGACGTATCAAGTGCACTTCTTCTAACTGAAGGTGCCACAACACTATGTGACTAATATGGTTGAGCTGAATGACTAATAATCTCGCATTGGGGACACTCTCTGGACCAATAACCAATATTTCTATAGTTGTAGCAAACCCCTAAAGCCCTAACCTAGAGAGAAACATAAGCTGACCCCAATTGGCTGACCGACACTTCCTACTAAGATGACCATTCTCCCTATAGTCATAACATACCTCAGGAACCATAGGTTGATGGGAATATATGCTAACTCTAAAGGATTAACCAACTTGCATCAGGGGTACTCCCTAGTCTAATGACCTATTTCACTAAAACCACGGGAAACTTCTAGTATATGCTTAGGTGTAGCATCCACTAATCTAGAATGCCACCATGACCTATAGACCCATACAATGCTCCACCAGGTCCAACTAGAATTTTTTTCTATTGTGATCACCATGATTGATCTGAGAGCCATCCATAGTTTGAGACGCTACTTGTGTAGAACCAATAGGTAGCAGTTAAACTGACCTTCACTGGGAGGATAGACACAATACAAATAGCACTGTACTGATGACATGGACTCTTACCACCACCTCTATAAATCTTAATACATGCTCTCTCTATGGCTTTTGCATGATCAATTGAAAGAAAATAGACCTGATTTCTCTCAAATGCTCTGTTTCCAAATGGAGTGGCAAATCTAATACTCCAATAAACCCATACACCATCTTCTACTTTAAAGGATACAACATAGGAATATGTATGGCCCACTCAAGAAATCCAATCTAGTATTCTAAAACAGATAAGGAACCCTATTTGTCATGACCCCAAAACTAAGGATCATGATGACACTTGTTGCGGCAAGACTTGACAAGTAAGCCTATGACCAAAACTAATATAACAAGATAACAACATAACTAAAACCCAAGGTACAACTCCTAGAGTGAAGCTATACCATGCATATACAATAATAGTGGAAAAATGCATAGCAAAGATACCATAAATCTCTAAAAATCTGGTGTCACAATGTACAAACCAACTAAGTACATCTCAAAGTCAAGATATACAAATGATGGTTCAAAGAAACATAATCTATATCTAAATACAAAACAAGACATAAACTAAAAAAGAGGAGGTAGTAGAACAACTCTAAAAGCGTAGATCAATTGCTACCGACAAAATACTCAAAACATAGCCTAAATCAGCTACCATGTGATGCACTCATACCCGAATCTACATATAAAGGGCACAATAGGGTGAGTATGGTCCACTTATACTTAGTAGGTATCATAGGCCAATTAAGTAAAGTAGAAAATAAAGTATATAATATACACACTATGGACACATCACCTGCAATCAGAAAATATCCTAAATGATGTCCTACAACATCTCCACTAACAGTTATAAAATATACAAATACACCAAATACAAGAATGAGAACAAATAGATAGATATCAAATCAACAACAAAAATACAATAAAAAAATATGAACAATGTATAAAAACTAAAATAAAGATAATAATGATGATGTGATGCACGAGGCTATTACACAACCTCTGTATACTCCTACAGAGTTGTTCTATTGAGGTAGGACCCATAGGGTGTTCGTAACGCCATGTATAATCCAAAAACCAATACCAATCCAATATCTATTACTCATCTTCGACATATACATCGGTATAGGGTTTTTAAAAATTTCACATTTTCTATTAAAAACCAGTATTTCTACTGTGGTACCAATGTTTCATGAATGTGTATGATATGAGGATGTAATGCTCACAACCAACCAAAATGAGAGTTTTGCAAAACCAATCAATATACTAACCATGCGAGCCAAAATCCACTCAATATGCCATTCATCCATGATCTACCATAATCCATATACCAATTGAGTAAGATATACCATAATATGTCATTGAGACCATATAAATCCTAGCTTACAGAATTTCCACCAAGAAGAAAATAACAAATAACATAAATACTAGGCCAATAATATCATATAGACCCCACACAATCACACATAGCAGATAACCTCTTAAAACCCATCCCCCCAAAAAGCAACAACATAGGCCCCTACACGGGCACAAAACAATAGTAAAGCTATTTCCATAATTAGTTCCCACACCCATAACAAGCTTTTATATCAATATTAACTATCCAACCTAGTCTGAAGAAAGTTAAGGCATAACCTACCTCGAATAAAGAAAATTAAGTTTGAAATACTTTAACATAGAGCCTTTCTCTCATGAACGGACTCAAAATCAACTAAAATATACAAATATAGAATCTACATATAAAATGAAAGCTAATGATACTCATATTACCCATTTTTGGTTTGCTTTCAAAACCGACCCTCAAAATGGGTTTTTGAATAAAAGGGTAAGATTTGAATTTTAGCTAAAAAATATATTATCCACGATTAAAGAAAGTCATAGAAGAAAAGACAAGTGAAAATGGGTTGAAATTTTGGTTCAAATCAAAGACTTTCTAATTTAAGCCTTTTGGTCCAAAATCCTCAAATTCCACATTTGTAGTTGTGTTTTAATAAGCTTTAAATGACAGAAATTGAAGAAAAATAATTGAAATAGAGATATGGAGTTTACCCAATGTAACACTTCGAAAATGGGTCCGGAGATGTCACACGGTGCTCCGAACTACAAGTAGTCCCAAGCTAACCCTGTAGGTCTGTTACTCATTCTGAAACTCAAAATAGAGTATATCTATACATGTGAAACACTAAAATACTAAATCTACTATCTGAACTGGACTGAGTTTAAATAAACATAATGTATGAAAGTAATTAATTAGGAAATCTGAATAACCAACACTGTAAGTCTAAAATGTATCTAATATTCGGACAAGCCTATAACACCACTAACTAGAGTGTCACTAGGATAGACTCCCAAATGACTCAAACTAATTGAAATAGTTGAATGAACAAATTGTAAAATGGAAATATGAAGAACTGAGTCCCCGAACTATGAGGACTCACTAACAGTTGGGATATAGATAGAGATGCTCGAGGTTAATAACACTACTGGAACTGAGCACCTGAACCTATATTATTAAATAATGTAGCACACAGACATATATGTGGATCAATACTTTTGGAATATACTTAGCATATGAGGGTGAATGCATAAGTTAAACAATATGTCAATGCTTATATAAACTGAAAAAGATTCATGCTAAGCGTAAACAACCAACATTGGCTTGAATAACTAAAAACTGAAAATCATAACCCATGAATAATAAAACATGTTGTATAAATCTTGTGAGGCATAAAATTTAGTTCTGAAAGCTTTACTATAAATCTGGTTTCAAATCATGCAAGCTAAGTTTAGAAAGGACTTACATTTGTCGTATGAAAATTAAAAGCTAAAATTCTATAACCGAGGTCTTAAGTACGACAATATTTGAGTAAATCTATGATCCTTTACACTTTTTTTCTTAAAAGCTGTTCTGTTAGGATTTAGTCCATAGGGAGATTCTTCTAACTGACATAAACTATGTGAGCTATCATAGTTTCCAACATCTAGTTCCCCTACAGAAAAACCTCATGTTGGGGAGGGGTTTCATACTCTTGTCAAGGAGTATAACGTGAGCTATGTGATCACATTATGTATCTGTATCCATATAAATGTAAATAATCTAATAATCTGAACCTATGTGTGCTTGAATTTCTAGGAAATGTTAACTAGGACACCTACCCAACTCGGTGCTTAATACTGCTCCCTTTAATCTGTATGCTCATTCTGTAGGAAATCCACTTTAAAACTAGCATAACGGTTTACAATGAAAAACCAGTTATACATATATTTACTTTAAACTAAAATCAAAACTGTAATCAAAACTATGAAGTGAATTCCAATATCTTAGTGGAGAATCAAAAGATCAAATCTTGTTCAAAATCTGAATATAAACTAATCATAGGATTCTTAAAAGCATAGTCTTCGTGAAATATCAATACTTAAACTTAGGCCTTAAAACCCATGCTTTAAACTCATATCAAATTATCATAAAGTTCATGCTCAATAATAATAGTCTTAAAATTCTGTAACAATTCTAGTTAAGTGGATGAAATTCACTTCTCAATGCATATACAATTAAGTCACACGCATAAGTATGAGAAAGTAGACATGCATTTCAACATTTAAAGAACTTGTAACTTTATAAGCTTTATATAATGATCTTTGGGTATGAACCCTAGACTCCAAGTCATATAATTTCATGTAAATTCAACTTTTTAAAAACTAGTTTTGGGCACAAGGATGAAAGAGTATCCTCATTCATAACCCCACATACCATATTTAATTAATTGAATTCAAAAACTTGAACTTTGAATCCCCAACGATGTTTTTGAACCCAGAAAGTCAAATTCTTGGCTATCTTGAAGAAAGAATGGTCAAATTTTGGATTTCTTAAAGTAAAGTTGAATCTTTAGGATTTTCTTGGAGAGAAATTTGGTGAGAAATGAGTGTAATATGCTTAGAATAGGGTGAAATATTTTGTTTTTATGATTTGGGGTGGGAAAAATGACTTAATTGACCTTTTGGGAATCGAAGTCGCAATCGGAATGCCGATTAAAGAGTCACTATGACACGATGAGTCCCTCATCGCTATACTCACCATGATGTTGTGCAATCATGGTGAGTCACTAGAAATTGACCATTGTAGATTTACAGTCCACCGCGACATAGTGTCATTGCAGTGAAACACTGGAAACTGACGAATGCCCTTTTACCCTATACAGCAACATAGTGGACCTATTGCTGCTATACTCACCGTGATGAAAAATCATGGTGAGCTGCCGTAGAGTGAAATTCCACTCAACCCAAACCTAGTCCCAAAAATCCAAAACTCACCTGAGACATGCTACTTACACCCCTGAACACAATCAACTCAAAATCTTATGTCTTGGTCTTGGGAAGGCCACTTTAAAAATCCTCGAAGCTAAATGGAGCTAAAATGTGACTAAATCCCTCAACACTTTGTTCTATTTTTAGTTTCTAAGTGCCTTAAGCAAGTACTAGGGGCTGAACTGAACTAGGAAAGTACGGGGTTACAATATATCCCCCTTGAGAACATTCATCCTCGAATGAGACTAGTTAAACTGAGTTTACTAAGGAACTGAGGCTATAAACTAGCATGCACAACTGGAAACACAACTGCATGACTGAGTTTAACACATAATGAGTGACCAAACTAATCTACGAATGCATGTAATGACATGAATATGATTATATAGATGGACTGAGACTGGAAAACAGACAATCTATAAAAAATTGTTAACTTGAATTGAGTCTAAGTTTGTGGAGAAGAGGTGAGGGGATTTGGTTCGCATGTCTGCTTTTGCTTCCCAAGTGGCACCCTCCACGGACTGATTTCGCCAAAGAACTTTGACCAAGGGAACTTTTTTGTTCCTTAGTCTATGGATATGGTGATCAAGAATCTCAAAGGGAATCTCTTCATAAGAGAGGCTATCCTGAATATTCATGATTTCTAGAGGGACTAAAATAGCTGGATCACCTATACATTTTTTTAATAAGGACATGAAATACTAGGTGAATAGATGACAAGTTTGAAGACAACTCAAGCTCATATGCTACTCTTCTTATACAACTCAATATTCTGTAAGGCCTAGCATAATAGGGACTATGCTTCCCCCTTTTGCCGAATCTCGTCACCCCCTTCATGGGTAAAACCTTCAAATATACTAAGCCATCAACCTTAAACTCAAGATGCCTTCTCCACACATTTGCATAAGATTTCTGATGACTTTGAGATGTTTCAAACCTTCCTCGAATCAACCAAAATTTCTCCATGGCTTCATATAACATATCTATCCCAATCAAAGAGGCCTCACCCACTTTAAACCAATAGATAGGTGATCTACATCTCCTCCCATAAAGAGCCTCAAATGGGGCCATCTGAATACTAGAATGGTAACTGTTATTGTAGGAGAACTCGATTAATAGAAAGTGCTCATCCCAACTACCCTTGAATTCAAGAATACATAGACTCAACATATCCTTTAGGGTCTGAATGGTCCTCTCTGCCTGACCGTCTGTCTGAGGGTGAAAAGCTGAACTGAGATGAACTTGGGTACTAGTACCCTTCTAAAAGGCTTTCCTAAAGTAAGAAGTAAATTGAGTACCACTATCTGAAATGATGGACAAAGGAACTCCGTGCAATCTGACCAACTCTTTAATATACAACTTAGCATAATCTTCAGTTGAGTAGGACATGTGAACAGGTAGGAAATAGGTTGATTTGGTCAATCTTTCTACAACAACCCAAATCAAATCATAGTTACGACGCAAATAGGGTAACCCTATTATAAAGTACATGTTCACCTCTTCCCACGTCCAAGTGGGAATACCAAACTCCTGCAATATGCCACTAGGTCTTTGGTGCTCTACCTTAACCTGTTGACAAGTAGCACACGTAGCCACAAATTTTGAAATATCTTTCTTTATACCATTCCACCAATATACTTCCCACAAATTGCGGCACATCTTGGTAGCTCCTGGGTGAATAGAGTAATGCATACTATGCACTTCTGCCATAATTCGCTGCCTCAAACTATCAATACACGACACATACAATCTACTCTGGTATGTCAACACACCATCTACCCCTTGGGAGAAAACCTCTATCTTCTGATCTCTAACTGATTCATTCAACTTAACTAGACTGGGATCCCTATCCTACTTTTCTTTTACTTCAGCAACTAAAGAAGATTATGAACAATTTTAAACCCGTATGCTACCCTCAGCTGAGTCAACCAAACGAATGCCTAGTCTAGAAAACTGATGAACCTCCTAAACCAAATTCTTCTTATCATTTTTAACATGAGCAATACTACCCATAAAAAATCTACTAAGGGCATCTTCCAATATATTGGACTTTTCTGGATGATACAAAATTCTCATATCATAAGATTTTAAAAACTCTAACCATCTTCTCTGATAGAGATTCAAATTTCCAACTCTAGAATCATCACAGTACACAACGAATCTATTTGTACCATATGGCAATGTTAAAACTGAGGCTGAGGTATGTCGAGTCTTCAACTCCTGAAAACTCTTCTCACAGAAATTGTACCACTAAAACTTAACTTTCTTTTTAGTCAATCTAGACACGGCGGATGCAATAGATGAAAATTCCTCGACAAACCATCTATAATAGCTAACCAAACCCAAAAAGCTCCTTATGTTTAATAGAGAGATGGGTCTAGGCCAGTTTCTCACTGTTTTTGTTTTTTGAGGATCAACTGTAATGCCATCGCTGGAAACAATATGACCAAGCATAGATACTAATCTTAGCCAAAATTCACAGCTACTAAATTTGGCGAATAACTAATGATCTCTTAGAGTTTGCAATACTATTCTGAGGTGGTCTGCACGATCATTCTTATTACAAGAATAGATAAGGATATCATTTATGAAGACTAGGAAAAATATGTCCAAGTACTGTTTGAACACTCTATTCATCAAGTCCATGAAAGCTGCTGGAACATTTGTTAGCACAAAAGACATGACTAGTAACTTGAAGTGACTATAACAGGTTTTGAAAGCTATCTTTGGAATATCACATTCCCTTACTCTAAGCTGGTGATAGACGAATCTAAGGTCTATCTTTGAGAAGTAACTTGCACCCTAGAGCTGGTCAAAAAAGTTGTCAATCCTAGGAAAAGGATATTTGTTTTTTGTTGTTAACTTATTCAACTGACGATAGTCGACGCACATTCGAGAAGAGTCATCTTTCTTATGCACGAATAGAATAGGAGCGGCCCAGTGAGAAATACTGGGCCTTATAAAACCTTTATCTAAGAGGTCTTTAAGACACTCTTTAAATTCTTTAAGCTTGGATGGAGCCATATAATATGGAGGAACAGAGATGGGCTGAGTGTCTGGAATAAGGTTGATACCAAATTATATTTCTCTATCGGGAGGTATCCCTGGTAGATCTTCAGGAAAAACTTCAAGAAACTCATTGACTACATGGACTGTCTGAACTATTGAAGTCTCAGACTTAGTGTCCTTGACTCAAACTAAGTGGCAAGTGTAGCTCTTTGATATCAACTTTCTGGCCTTAAGATAGGACATGAAATGACTCTTGGGAGACACTGAATTACCTTCCTACCTAATGACTGGTTCATCATAAAACTAAAATTTCACTATGTGAGTGCAACAAACTATAGATACATAGCAGGAATAGATCCAATACCCAGAATAATGTTAAAATTGACCATATCTAACTCTATTAAGTGTGATAATATGATTTTATGAAAAACAGTAATAGGACACTTTTTATAGATTTGTTTAGCAACAACTAACTCCCCTATTGGGGTCGAAACTAAGAAGGGCTTAGAAAGATTTTTAGGATCTAATTCAAAATTCACTGCAACTTATGGAGTCACATAAGAGAGATCTGACCCTAGGTCCAACAACATATAAAAATCAAGGTAAAATACACGAAGCATACTGGTAATAACATCTGGTGAACTCTCCTACTCCTGATGGGATGGTAGAGCATAGAACTGATTCTGGCATTGACCACCATTGGTACTGCACGATGCGCCCTGAGGAGGGGTTGGGTGACTTGGAGGAACTGGTGTACTAGTAACCTGAGTCTAAGGAAAAACATCACGGCTTCTCTGCTTAGCATATTGGTACTCATTGATTTCATGACTCAACTTACCATATCCATAAAAAACATTCCATCCCAACAAATACTCACCAGGATTATTCTTACCACACTTGGCACATGATGGATAACTGAGCCTTCCATCCATACGATTCTGAGACCTAGACATATAAATTTTACCCTTCTGCTCCTGCCTGATTCTGGTTATGGGAGCATTGGATGAAGGTGGAGCTGGCATAGCTAAGCATGAGCGGTTTCCCCTCCAGACATTGACCGAAGTCAAATTGTCCAGTCCTAGCCTTCTTTTTTCCCCTGTCTCTCCCTTTCTACTTTTCTACCTTAATCTATTGGGCATGAGTCATTAGTCTAGCAATATCCATATCACCAATAAACATAGCAGTCCTACACTCCTTGACTACCAAACCTGACTCTCTAGTAACAAACTTACTCATACTCTACCTAGGGTCAACTATCAGGGTAGGATCATACTTTGACAACTAGTTAAAATTAAAGGCAGTACTTCTTCACTTCATTGAGCCCTGCTAGGTTCATGAACTCCTCTATCTGAGCTTCTCTCAGCTCACGTGGAAAGAACCTGTATAGAAATTCATCTTGAAACACTTGCTAACTTATGAGAGTTGCATTCTAATCTCAAACATTTTTACATATAACCACTCAATCATACGCAATTTCCTACAGCCTATAAGATGTCGATTCTACACTTTACTCCTCAGTAACATGTATAATTAGGGTGATGTTTTTCACCTTATCAAGATATAATTGTGGGTCCTAACCTACTTTTGACGTAAAGAACTTTGGCAGATACATTCTCATAAAGTCACGAATCCTGGTTGTAGCTAAGTCACCATTCTACTGAAGTGGGACTGCATCCTGATGGTTTCCCTTACAGTCACAACTTAGGCCAACGCCTGAAAAACAGCCCAAAATTCAGTATGGGACACATTCTCATTCAAAGGATTAGAAGGCTAGGGTGGCTAGTTATTATTTCTGTATGTATTAGCTCATCAAGAAGGCATATTCTGTTACGTAAAATCACAAGTTAAAAGAAGATAGAGACAATTGTAAGCATGAAAGATCATGAAAGAAAAGGTCAATTTCCTAAATCATTCCATAGCCTCTTGCTCATAAATGTGGCGTGCTTCACACCTATGATCAAGGCTCTACGTAACGCGACTGTCTGACTCCCTAGGACTCTTTAAAGTTAGGCTTTGATACAAAGTTTGTAATTCCCCAAAAATAGATCCTAAGATGTCACATAGTGCTCCGAACTTTAAGTAGTCCAGAGCTAACCCTGTAAGCCTGTTACATATTCTGAAACTCAAAATAGAGGATATCTACGCATGTGAAACACCGAAATACTAAATCTATTGTCTAACCTAGACTAAGTTTAAATGAACATAATGTCAGAAAGTAATTGATTAGGACTTCTGAACAATCAACACTATAAGTCTAAAATGTATCTAATAGTTGAACAAACCTCTAACACTAGTAACTAAAGAGTCGCTGGGACAGACTCCAGCTGACTCAAACTGACTGAACTAACTGAATTAACTTATCTGTAAAATTGGAAATCTGAAGAACTGGGTCCCCAAACTATGAAAACTCTCCAACTGTCGGGATGTATATAGAGATGCTCGCGGTCAATCACGCTGCTAGAACAGAGCACCTGAATCTACATTATTAAACAATATAGCACATAGATGTATATGTGGATTAATACTATTGGAATGTACTGAGCATATGAGGGTAAATGGATAAGTTAAGAAATATTTCAATGCTTATATAAACTAAAAAAATGCATGCTAAGCGTAAATGACCCACATTGGCTTGAATATATGAAAATTGAAAATCATAACCCTTGAATAATAAAGCATGTTGTATATATCTTGTGAGCCATAACACTTAGTTTAGAAATTTATACTAGAAATATGGTTTCAAATCATGAAAGCTAAGTGTAGAAAGGACTCACCTTTGTCGTATGAAATTGTAAGCTGAAATTCTGTAACTGAGGTCTTAAGTAAGATAATATCTGAGTAAATCTGTGAGCTTTTACACTTAGTTTTCTTAAAAACTATTTTTTTATTCTTTTCTGTTAGGCCTTAGGCCTTAGGGAGGTTCTTCTAACCGACATACACTATGTGAGCTGTTATAGTGTCCAACATCTAGTTCCATTAAGGGAAAACCTCATATTGGGGAGAGGTGTCATGCTCTTCCCAAGAAGTATAACCTGTCCTATGTGATCACAATCTTTATCTGCATCGATATAAATGGAAATAATCTGATAATTTGAACCAACGTTGGCTCATAGTTCTGGAGTATGTGAACTAGGACACATACCTAACTCAACGCTAAATACTACTCCCTTTAATCTGTATGCTCATTCTTTAGGAAATCCACTTTAAAACTAGCATAACGGTTTACAATGAAAAACCAGTTATGCATATGTTTACTTCAAACTAAAATCAAAATATTTATCAAAACTGTGAAGTGAATTCCAATATCTTATTTAAGAATCAAAAAATCCAATCTTGTTTAAAATCTGAACATAAACTAATCATAGGATTCTTAAAAGCATAGTCTTCTTGAAATATCAATACTTAAACTTAGATCTTAAAACCCATGCTTTAAAATCATATCAAATTTTCAAAAAGTTCATGCTCAATAATAATAGTCTTGAAATTCTTTAACAATTCTAGTCAAGAGGATGAAATTCACTTCTCAATGCATATATAATCAAGTCACACACTTAAGTATGAGAAAGTAGACATGTATTTCAACATTTAAAGCACTAGTAACTTCATAAACTTCATATAATGATCTTTGGGTATGAACCCTAAACTACAAATCATATAATTTCATGTAAATTCCACTTTTACAAAACTAGTTTTGGGAACAAGGATGAAAGAGTATCCTTGTTCTTAACCCTACATACCTTATTTTATTAATTGAATTCAAAAGCTTGAACTTCGAATCCCTAACGAAGTTCTTGAAGCTTCTTCTTGAAGTTCTTGAACCCGAAAATTCAAATTCTTAGCTATCTTGAAGTCAAAATAGTGAAATTTTGGATTTCTTCAATTACCCATTTGGGAATTAAAGTCGCAACTAGAATTTCGATTAAAGCCTCACCGCGATGTGTTGAGTCCTTTATCGCTATACCCACCATGACGCTGTGCAATCGTGGTGAGTCACTAGAAATTGACCATTGCAGATTTACTATCCACCACGACGTGGTGTAATTGCGATGAAACACTAAAAATTGATGAATGCCCTTTTACCCTCCACTACGGTGCGGTGGAACTCTTACCGCTATACTCACCGCGACGCGATAAAATCGTTGTGAACTGATGGAAAGTAAAATTACACTCAACCCAAACCAAGTTCAAAAAATCTAAAACTTAGCCAAGATAGGCTACTTACACCCCTGAACACAAATTAACTCAAAAATTTATGTATCGGGGTCGAGAAGGCCACTTTAAAAATTATCGAAGTGAAAAGGAGTAAAAATGTTACTAAATTCCTCAACACTTAGTTCTGTTTTTAGGTTCTAAGTGCCTTAAGCAAGTACTAGGGGCTGAACTAAAATAGGAATGTACGGGGTACTTCACCCAAGCTTGAAAATGGAAGATATCTCCTAAAAACTCTAAAACCCAAATCTCTAAGTGTCCTTAATATTGAAAAATCAAGAACAAGGAGGTAATATATATTTGGGTACCAGGAGTCGATAAAGCAGTTAAATGGCCGCTTTAGAGGTCACCGCCAAAGAGGTCAAGTACCTCTTTATCAATACTCGCCAATGAGTGCTATCCTCTAAAGCGGACACGAGCTGCTTTAGCATCTACTACTAAAGCAGGCAGGGCACCACTAAATTTCCCTTGCTCGGCTTGAGCTAGCCACTAAAGCTGCCAAAATGATGCTTTAGCAACTGCACCAGCAGAGTGGTGCACCAACTAAACTTGGAAAGTTCAAAGTTTCTGCAGACCCCTCGAGGTTAATTAAAAATTCTGAGAAAGCAAACAAACTATGCTACCCGTCCAAATTTGTTGCTTCAGGCTCAATGGTGATATCAGATTTTTGAAAAAAATATTGTTTTCACAATAGTTCCCCGAGATCTAATTTCATAACTTTTAAATCGAGGGTCGAAATTAGATACATAAGTCGTAAAACAACACCAACTATGTTACCAGCGTAAAATCAAAGTATTGGATCTACTAGCGCAGTCTGTTTTGTCATTCAACATACAGAATGATAAATATTGACCAAATTTAACTATAAAGCCTTTTTAACCACCAGAAAACACAAAATCATGCAAAAAAATTAAAATTTATTGGGAACCATGCCAATCATCCTCACACCCCAAATAGACTACAAAACAACCATAGGGAGGGGTGAAATGGTAAAATCATACAAAAATGATTAATTTACAAAAATTACCAAAAATCTAGTCATTTCACCCTGGACACCAACAAAACCAACTCTGTCCTGAGAACTACTTGACGAACCAGATGTCATCCCTAGCTGTAAGGTATCCATAAAAAGACTCAAAATCCCTAATGCTAAATCTTAGAAAACTGAAGCAGTCACAAACTATACTGGAGCCTGGGCTGTCCCCAAATCCTCCAATTGATATGAAGATCTTTGATGTTAACCTTTGACTCCCTTGTCTGACATTGCACTGAAGCTTGAGAAACATGTGCTAATGTCCCATGCATATCTATTAATAACCTCATACCATCTATCTAGAATAGAATTGAGTCAAACAATGTACTTGAGTCTCATATAAATATAGACACGTGAGAAGGAATCAAAAATAGAATTTACTAAGAATGCCTTGTAGCCTCCTGATGATAGGTTACAGACGTCTTCGCATTAGTCCGCAGGACTCTACTAGACACTTAGCTCTTGTACTACTAATACACCAGTAAACCTTGGCTCTAATACTAATTTTTCATGATCAAATTTCTCAAGTCATCATGACACCCATTAGGACCCTCCAGTAGGTAATCTAACCCATAGTTCGAAACTGCTAGTAACAAACTATCAACAAAAATGAAAGGAAGATGGTGAAATAAATATGATAAAACACTAATACATATAAGACAGTCCCAAAACCTAGTGGAATCAATACAATATCTCCTAATAGTTCAAGAGTACCAAATAAAATTCTAAAATAATATATAAGTATAACCTATCTCTAAATACAATACAAAGATCCATCAAATCTATAAGAGGTAGAATAGTAATACTTCGAATGCTAGAAGATCACCTTAAATATCTGATTCTTAGATGCTTAGCTCGATGCACAAAAGAATAACGAGAACTCATACTATGATCTGCAGGTGCAGAAGTATAGTATGACTACCAACACATGGTACTTAGTAGGAAACTGCTGACTAAGCTCGAAAGATAATGCAAATATATATAAGATGTAAGTAGGAATGCAATGTACAACTAAATATACAGTAATCTGGCATCATAAAGCTAGGCAAGCAATAAGAACAAACTATCCTATTCTAGCCATACTCAAGAACCTAAGCACTAGACCATTAATAGATGGCTAAAATACAAATAAAGAGTAACAAAAGGATATATAGTAGCATACAAGTCCAATGAATGGATACAAAAAAAAATGAATAAGGAAAGAGGAGGGTATTACCATACAGTACCTAGATACATATATATATATATGTATATACAAGACTAGTTCAAAGATACAACTTATTAGGGTAGTCATACTAATATCTTTAGGCCTTCTAATCATAGTAGGAACTAGTTTTGTCATAATCATGGACCCTAACCTAAATGTATAAACATGATCTAATTATCCAAAATCAAAAAATTGTAAGAGAAAGGAATCAGAATAATACCTCAGGTATCAAAACCAGTCCAATAATTAGCCTGCAAAACTAACCTTAATAACAACAATACATTAACCGGCTAGTCCAGACAAATAATACTTGAACCTGACCTAATAACCTAGAAAGCTAAATCAACATACAACAAATAGCAAACACCACACATAATCTATAACTATGCAATCCCATAAGGTTGATAGATATAGGAATCAAACAACATACCGGTGATAGGCAATGCACATATATGAATGAATGCAAGTAAATCCATAATACCATAACCAATCCAAGTTCCATAAAGTAACTTAGTGAATAAAACTCCTCGAACTTGATGACTCACAAAGGTAGGACCTATGGCAACCTCTCTTCTCTGGCATAATGACTCATAGACGAAGAGGCCCCTAGGGGGTTTGAGAGTACCCATATACACCGATATGGTCCCTAATCTGCGATTTCCAATCATTATCATTGATAATGCCCAGGAACACATGCAAGTGTATACAGTCTATCAAGTAGTAAAGTATCCATTAAGAAAGTCGAGTATCGATCCCACAGGGACTTATTTCAAAAATAATTCAATTCTAGTTCACAATTTAGATTAATTTAATGCAAGAGTAACCAAAAAGAGAGTTTGGAAATTGTAACTGAAAGTAAAGTAATAGTGCAAAAAGTAATGTCTTGAAACAATCAATGGAGTAAAGACCTGGTTTAAAGAACTTCAAATAATCATACTATGTTATAGAACTTCATCCGTTAACTCACTTATGTTGGATGTTGATTCATAGGGTTAATCGCATGATCATGGACTCTCAACCTCTAATCGTTTACCTAACTTAAACATTAAAACTACATAGTTGAGATGGGATGTAATAGTCCAATTAAGTTCTTTAAGCTATCGTCCTACGTGTGAATCAATAAGGCTTCTAAGTACATACCTATCCTAGATGCTAATTCAAATTTCTTATTTCATGAAAGAATACAAAATGTACTTTGTTTATCCCCACATTTTATCTTTGTATTCCCTCTTTCGAGATTACAAGGTTGACAATTGATGTATTCTAAGGGTGATCAAGCCTCAAAATAGTTAAATCAAGAATAAATAAAAAACCAATAATTATAAGCAAATCAAACAAAATCAATTCAAAATAATAGTCTTTATGTTCTTGGACTTAACCCCAAAAAAGGGAGTACTTAGCCACTCATAGTCATAATGATCATCCAAATTATTGTATGAATGATAAAAAGAACATAAAAAGCTAAAATGAAGTAATTAAAACCTAAAAACTAAGTTGTATTAGCCCCTCAATTGTCCAATATATCAAAAGATACCCAAAAAATATGTACAACAAATGGTATTTATAGTGAACCAATCACAAGTCATGTAGGAGTAGAAGAATTCCAATAGGTTGAGTGTGGGAATAGAGGGGGCGTCACCTACTATAGTGCACCGCACTAATGGGGGCTGCACGGGCTTTAGTGTACCGCAATAGAGGGGGTTGTGCCTACTCATTTGTACCGCAATAGAGAGGGATGCGCTTGCTATATTGCACCACAATGGCTTGGGCGACGCATGCTAATTTTGGGTAGCCACTGGAACTTGCCATCTAAATTTTTGTTAAGTCTTTATTGTCCAATCTATCACCCCTTGTCTTGTGGTGTATTTCCAATGACTTTTCATCCTTTATATCATTAATATATCACCATATGTAGATAACAAAGCTTCCTACATAATCATACACCACAGATTAGAGATCATAACCACACAATATCCATAATGATGAATCAAAACAAGAGCTAAGACTAGGCTAGTTCATGTTGATCTTCAACTTATTGTTCCACCTCTATACTTATTCAAATTGAAGTTTACACATCAGCAACAAGTCATTCCATATATAATCACATATTTAAACCATTCGAAACTCATTAAACTCTCTAGAATTTTATGAAACCAACTAGAAACATACCTAGATCAAGCTAGTAGCATTAGTTATCTCGATTGAACTCTAAATGACTCAATTTAATACAAACTTGTTGGAAAACACTTTTAACCATTGTAATCATGTCCTTGAACACTTATATGCTTCTTTCTATCATAATTAACCCATTAATAAAACAAGTTATCCTCAAAACAAAACTAAACACGCTAGAATAGTAACACTAGAGTATAGAAATACACCCAACATCCCCACCCCACACTTAAAATCTTGTTCGTCCTTGAACAACTCTTTAATCTAAGAATCATAAACTAAGGAGACTCTACACTTCTACTATATGCAAGAGACTCAAGCTAGTACTACCTTGACTATGCTAAATACAAGTTTCTACACTAAGCATGTTATATACATAATTGATAGCTCATGAAACTACTCTAAAACATCCTAAACTCAAGAATTGACTCACCTAGTTGACAAACTCATTCATATTTTTCAATCAAGGAAATTTTATAAATCACCCATATTCATTAAACACGGACCCCTTAGAACAAGAGAGTTACCCATAATCACTCATATCAAAGCATTTTATAATATAATAAGTACAAGAATTAAATTACACCCACTCTCACAAGTAATTCATAAGTTACACATAATGAACCATAGGCTTGCCCTTAGTGTAGTACTCCTCTAATATCAAAATGTTAAGTTTAGGATCAAATAGGTCTTCAATGGTTGTAATGTCGACAAAGGGATGGGTAGGAACTATTTTGGATGAATAGTGACTATCCTCCCTAAATGATTTAATACATCACTTTATACATTTTATTCAACTCTAACAACCAGATTACACCACTTTTGTCTACCCTATTCTCTTGTTTTCACCCAATCTTATTAAGCTCATTTACATATACCATGGTGGGAATCTTCTATGCACAACTAATTTAATTTGAATTTTTTTTATTCTTTTCATTACTCAACTCTCCACCACAACTCATAATAATTTTTTTGAACACCAATAACTATCACTTTAGGGCTTCACTTTTACCTTTTCTCCTCTTATTTCTCAAAATCCTTACTCAATTAATTCTTCATAAAAGTGCCTAGGAGCTTTGGATCAAATTAAGGTCTCTCATAGAAGGGATTAATCTACATATGAGGTTGCCATAGAAAAAGTTAAAGGATCAATGGGGCTTACTAGGATTATGTACACTGGTGGATAAAAAAGGTCTAAGATAAGGCTATCAAATAAATGCCAATATCATCTCCTAAACCTACACTCTTTATTTTGCGTTGCACACACACTAGGCAAGTTCTAGACATCACATGAAACAAGGAGTACACAAACACCTTACACACACATGACATATGCTCAACTCAAGTCGGATCATCATAAACTCTCAACCAAACATAAATTCAAGCATTAAGCCAAAGACATAATCATGAACCTAGGAGAATTAAAAGTAATCATTCACGCAATTAACATTCTCTTTTTCAACTCAAAACAATTGCATCATGCAATCCAATATAGAAATTAAAATTTTAAAATTACTCCTAAAATTGGGAATTCCCCTACCCTACACATAAAAATCTACTTTGTCCCCAAAGTATAATTTCAAAGTAAAAGATAGAAATACTCCCTGAGCCCTCTAGTCATAGCTATTAGTATTTCTACATATCAAGAAGGTTTGAGGACCCCATACTTAGTCTTTTCTATGCTCTTTAGCTTAGATTTCTGGTACTCAGTCTTTCCATCAACTTGCGACTCAATCAAAAACCAAAAACTACATAAAACAAAAACTATAAACTAAAAATAAAACATACCTACTTAACTTGGGTTGCCTCCCAAGCGGCGCCTGATTTAGTGTTGCAACATGGCCTAACTCAACTCAACCAAATTTCTTTATCTTCTTACTCATACTTGGAGGCCCTCTTTCTATTTGTTTTGACCTTTTGAGTGTATACTCTCAAGGTCAAAAACTTTTTCAACTTTAGCCTTCTCAGGATTATCCATGTCTATCATGTTAGGTTGCGGTATTAGATGCTAGAGTTTCTCAATAAAGGTGTCTGAAAAGGCCCTTGATGCATTAGCTACCCCACACATAACCCTTTCCATTATAGAAATCATGCAGAAGTCTTTATAGTGGGATAGTGTGCTGAGTTATTTATAAACTTTAAAAACTGCCTTTTTTATGCTTCAACCTCATTTTTAGCATACTCTCTCTTACATCAATCAATGCTTCTCCCATTTCTAAGAATGTACTTCTCATGATAATTGGTACCAATTCATTTGCCTGAAAATCTAGAATAATAAAGTCAGTAAGAATAACAAATTTACCAACATTTATGAGAACATCTTCTATGATTCTGGTGGGATGGGGTATGCTCCCATTTTCAAATTACAGTAGCACTGAGCTCGGTCTAGGCTTACCCAAGCCCAACATATTAAACAAAGATAGGGGCATCAAGTTGACACTTGACCCTTAATCACTCAAGGCGTGGACCATCTCACTATTACCAATCTGAATATGGAGAGTGAACTTCCCAGGGTCCTTAAGTTTTTTAGGCATTTTCTGTGTCATTACAGCACTACACTCTTTAGTGAATGCTGCCGTCTTAATATCCTGCAACTTTACCTTATTAGCAACCACGACCCTCAAGTAATTTACATACTTTAGAATACCCTAAAAAATATCTAATAGAGGAAGGTTAATATGAAGCTCTCTGAACGTGTCAAAGAACTTCTTAAAATATGCATCCTCTTTTTATTTTCTATGCTTTTGTGGAAAAGGTATTTGATACATCTACTTCTCTACTTCTACAATTATTTTTTATTTTGAGTACTCAGACTTTTTTAAACTTTTAGCAACTTTTTGGGATACATGTGGGGGAGTCAAAGCTATATCTACCTCCTTAGTTACGTATGGAGGCTCTTCATTGAGATATTTACAACTCCTCAAATTGATTTTCGTTACTTGTTTTGGATTTTTATATATGTTGGAAAACCACCTTGAGGTATGGTATTCAGTGTCTGTTGAAACTGCCCCAACTGCAAATCTAAGCTTCTAGTGGCCGCTTGCTGATTCTTTAATTCTACCTGTTGACTTTTTATGTATGTAGCTATTTGTGTTTGACTAGCTAAGAGTTATTTCATCATCTCCTCCACATTGCTAGTTGACTGATTTGGTGGAGCCTGTTACTATAGGGCGTTCCATGTCTAAATTAGTGGCTGAGTCTGCCATTTCATGTTGTAGGCGTTACCATAATTTGTCCTTTGAACATTACCTACATATATTACGAAATTTGGATTTGCAACACACATAGCTGCTGAATGGGTACTGTTACCACAAACTTCAAACCAACATGTATCTAGTTGGATTACGTTGACTATGGCTACAGGCTATGCTACTCCCAAATTCAAACTTCTTATTTGATTTTGCAATGCAGAGATCTGACCAGATATGGCAGTGAATTAGTCAACCTCTAATACAACTGTAACTCTTTTTTTAGCGCTCTTCAAATCTCAATGCCATTCTCGATTTCCTTGAGTTATGGGGTTCAATAAAGTGTAAAACTCATCATAAGTCATATCAAGATATTGACTACCTATATTTGAATCAAACAAGATCTTTGTATTGTTATCATGAGCTTCTACAAATATATGAGCAAGTACCTTATTGGACTATCGATGATGTGGATAGACCCAAAAAAGTACCTTGAAGTTCTGCCAAGCATGATAAATATTCTTGTCTACCTTCTGTTTGAAGCAAACTATCTCACCACAAAGTTTTGCAGTCTTACCAGACTAGAAAAATCAAATATGGAATTTTTGAGCCACATCATCCCATGATGTTATTGAATTTGTCGACTCCGTATTCAACCAAATTTTTGCTTCCCCAACAGTGAAAAGGGGAATAATGTCATCCTTACATAATCTCCATTCACCCCCGTAGAAGTATGTGTCACTGATTTCAAGGAAATTTCGTAAGTGGACCTATGGATCTTCATGTGAAATCCTTGTGAATTATCCACTACTAATCAGAACCTGTACCATTTTCTGTTTGAGCTTGAAATTGCCTCCAGCTGCTAGATTCTAAAATGGGGAAGTCAAATTTATTAGAAGTGGGATTGCCACTTCTCCAACTGTCCTACGGGCTGCTTGTTCTTCAGCCATTGGAGCAGAATTTTTTTGATCTTCTGCAATTTGAAAAATATGGGGGAGAAGGATTGCATCTCTCATTCATTGATGGAAAAGTTTGTCAGGTTTGGAGCTTGGTTCAACCAGGTCTGATCCCTTCCAGCTTACTACTTTGTAAACCTATTTCCTTCAAATACAGAACCAAGACCAAGCATAAAAACACTAAAGAAATATAAAAGTAAAACTATGAATAAAACAGTTTCCAAATTATAAGTCCCCGACAACGGTGCCAAAAACTTGACAGCGCCCAAGCACACACGCAAGTGTATGTGGTCTATCAATTAGTAAAGTATCCTTCAAGAAAGCTAAGTATCGACCCCACTGGGACTTGTTTCAACAATTATTCAATTCTAGTTCATAGTTTTGATTAATTTAGTAGAAGAGTAGCCAGAAAGTGAGTTTGGAAATTGTAACTAAAAGTAAAGTGACAATGCATAAAGTAAAGTTTTGAAACAACCAATGGAGTAAAGCCCAGGGTTAAAGAACTTTGAACAATTATCCTATGTTATTAAGCTTTATCCGTTAACTTGCTTATCTTAATTTTTGATTCATAGGGTTAATTGTATGATCGAGGTCACCCAACCTCTAATCGTTTACCTAACTTGAACATTACAACTACATCGTTGAACGGGGATGTGATATTCCAATTAAGTTCATTAAGCTATCATCCTACATGTGAATCAAGTAAGGATTCTAAGTACATCCCTATCATAGATGCTAATTTGAATTTCTTATTTCATAAATGAATACGAACCTTGCTTTTTTATCCCCATGTTCTATCTTTCTATTTCCTCTCCTGAGATCACAAAGTTGACAGTTGATGTATTCTAAGGGTGATCAAGCCTCAAAATAGTTAAATCAATAATAAATAAATATCCAATAATAATAAGCAAATCAAATAAAATTCATTCAAAATAATTGTCTTTATGTTCTTGGCCTTAGCCTTGGAAAGGGAGTGCTTAGCCACTCATAGTCATAATCATCATCCAAATTATTGTATGAATGATAAAAACATAAAGAAGATAAATTAAAGTAATTTCAACCTAAAACCAAAGTTTTAGTAGCCCCTCAATTGTCCAAGACGTCAAAAGATACCCAAAAAATGTGTACAACAAGTGGTATTTATAGTGCACCAATCACAAGCCGTGTAGGAGTAGAAGAATTACAATAATTTGAGCATGGGAATAGAGGGGGCGTCACCTCCTATAGTGCACTGCAATAATGGGGGTTGCGCAGGCTCTAGTGTACCATAATGAAGGGGGTTGCGCCTGCTCTATTGCATCACAATGGAGGGGTTGCACCTTTTCTATTTCACCTCAATGGTTGGGGCGATACATGCTTATCGTAGGCAGCCACTGGAACTTGCCATCCAAATTTTAGTTAAGTCTTTATCGTCTAATCTTTCATCCCTTGTATTGCGGTATATTTCAAGTGGATTTTCAGCCTTTATATCATCAATATATCACCATATGTAGCTTAAAAAGCTTGATACATAATCACACACTATGTATTAGAGATCATAATAACACAATATCTATACGATGAATCGAAACATGAGCTAACACTTGGCTAGTTCATGTTGATCTTCAACTTATTATTCCACCTCTGTACTTAATCAAATTAAACTATGCACATCACCAACAAGTAGTTCCACATATAATCACACATTTACACCATTTGGAATTCATTAAACTAACTAGAATTCCATGAAACCAACTAGACGCACACCTAGCTCAAGCTAGTAACACTAGTTATCTCGATTGAACTCTAAATGACTCAATTAATTACAAACTTATAGGAAAACACTTTTAACCATTGTAATCACATCCTTGAAAACTTATATGCTTCTTTCTATCATAATTAGCATATGAAGAACACAAGTTATGCTCAAAACAAAACTAAACAAGCTAGAATAGTAACACTAGAGTGCATAAATATACCCAACATCAATCATCATCATAACTATACTTTACACAATACATGAAAGATATATTTATATGTATATATATAATAAATTCATAGACTATAACTGTGGCTAAAATAATTTAAAAGGGTCAGAATCTTTCTCAACTGAAGTAAATATTAATAGTAAAATCATGGACCAAAATTTATCTTAGAATGCTGTAGCATCATTTTAGTTTCAAATCTATTAAAATGGTATGATTCCCATTATGAAAGAATCCAGTTTTAAAATGAAAAGTGGGAATAAATTATTTTTTAGGAAAGTAGTAGTTGAACCATGCTTTTTAGTTGGAATCATACCAGTAAGTAAGCATGAATATACCAATCTATGCATTCTATCACCAGTATCCAAACAATACCAAAATAAGCATCTAAACATCTATGGGATATGACTATGTCCTTTACAAATAAAATGCTTTTTTGAAGTTCAACTAATACCATAATCACAGCCTCGGTCCCAATGATAAATATCAAACATAACCATAATACTACATTCTGGGAAAACATACTAATTCGCCAAGTCAAGTAATAAACCTTATACTAAAGGATGATTAGTCTCAAATATGTCTAACATGCTAGAAACTTAGGGTAACAGGATCCTAGAAGCATATTAAGTATTTCATCTTAAGGGTCAATTTACCCTTCTATCCCCTAACTCATAATTTAGGCTAAGTCATGGAAATCTACCCATAATCATATTCTAACATTCATACCTAACATGCACTATATATAATACACTATCTCATAAAGAAGAGTAGATAAAAGCCTATCTCGATGCAAAACCACAAGCCTTGAATCAACCACCAACCGTTCTCCTTTTTTCCACAATCCTAAAATGCCACTACGCTATCAAAATAGTAATTTACACATCATAAGGTATAAAATAAGACCCATATTGCTTTATAAAGGGTTGGGTTGGAATTCAGGTCAAGAATGGGCCCGAGAGGCTTACTAATGGAATCCAAAATTCTATAGACAAATGCTTAAAATTTTTTAAACCCAAAAATTTTGTAGAACCCATAGATGGACCTCTCTATGGAGATATGTGGTCGCTATAAAGACCCAAAATAGTTTAAAAGAGAAAGGAATAAGTTCATTACTTATTTTAGTGATGTTGCTATAGCTACCCAAAATAGTTTAAAGGGGGAGAGAATGAATGCATTACTCATTCTTATCCCACACATGAAATACTTTCTCCATTACCCCCAATCACTTCTCTCTCATCATCAAAACAATCTAACATTCATTTCCATAGTCCCAATTACTTTATTACCTATAAATTTACATACATTAGGTTTGAGTTACGTTGAACAAATAGGGTTTGATCTGTGTTTCCAAATTTCAAATTTTGGGGTTTGGGTGGATCAAAATTTTGAAGCATGGTTACCCTTCTTATGTTTACAATGCTTCTAATATGTTCTAAGTGCAAGAAACACGAATATCATAAGTTAAAAAGGCCTAAAATAGAAGAGAATGAGAATGGTCCTTTTGGGTTTGAATTGATGATTTGGGCATGCTTTAGGAGTTATCATGCTTGAATTTTTTTGTAAAATAGTTCTAGGACACTTTTTGAACACCAATCTTAGTTCATAATTGGAAATAATGATCTTAATTCAAGGGGTGCCATTGTTTTACCCCTTGACTACTAGGAACAATGAAGGTTGGTATATCCAACCTATAGTATACCGATACCACTATAGTAGAAAAAATCCATCTATAACAATGTCGATATTTTGATATGCCCATCGCTTTAGTGAGAAGCTACAGCTAGTAGCCTCCAGTAAAAAAAAGCTAAGAAATTTCAAATTTTTTGTTTAGTCCCTTCTTAATGCTTGATGATTTCTAATGAGTTCTCTTATAAGAAATTTACAGGTTAAATATCTACAATGGTTGGAAATTAAGAAAATGCCCCTGCCTATAAAAACTTTCTTTATGAAGCTAGTCGGGTACTACATCATAAAAATTGGTGTATAGGGATTTGCTATGAGTAGAGCTTGGACATGAAAAAGGTGGAACAGAAAATGTCAGAATTCTACAATTGGCTTTATAAGTTTGATTGGGGAACTGGAGGTTGCTCTTTCGAATAAATTTAGTCTAAGTAAGGGAGTTCTATGCTATACTCTCTACCGTGCTCTGTAATTTCCTCGACCCCATTATCCACATACAGGGAGTGACATCTCGATCAACTCTGGAAGAATGAATAAGGTGCTTGGGATTCCCCATATCTCCAACGCCAAGTATATGTCCAAGCCCTGGGACATGGACATAATATGGCTATAGGACATAGTTCTAAAGATGTTTAGGGAGCAGGTCTATTTGCCTTCTACTAAGTGTATTACTTATGCTTACTTTTCAGCCAAAGATTAGAGGTGGATAAACTCGGTGAACCAAAAGGTTTGTCCGTCATACAAAACTAACAACGTGACCTACCCTTGGGGTCTAGTGGTAGCCTATGTTATTGTAATACACCATACTTCTACCAGCTTAAATCCATCCTAAGAATGTTAAAGACTTATTTCAAAGGTGAATCCACTTTTATACATATGGTATGTTGAAGATTTTAACTTTTTTTTCATGTGGGAAATTCAATAAGATTTCCATATATACCAAATTCACCTAAATCTGACACCCGGGCAAAGAGTTAGAGCCTTTTTAGTGAGGCAGTGTATCACCTGAGCCATCAACACGTCGTAGAGCCAACTTAAATAGAAATTGTCAATTTCTAGTGTTGCTCCGCGATAGTGGCGCGTTGCACCAAACTTCCAGGTCTCAAACAAGGTGGCAATAGGATAACTCTACATCACGCCCCAATGCAGATTCCTAATTATCCAGTTCCAGTGACTTGGTACGATAGTAGCGCATCGCGCCAGGGATGAAAATTAGGAAATTTTCACAAGAATTAAAATACGTGTCCTTGGGTTAAAAGGGTCAATTTACCTACCCTATATAAGCTTAAAAACATGGATTTGAGCCTCCATTACACCAAAATATACTCTGTTCTCTAAAAATCCTCTCAAGAACACATTAGGGTTTTTCGTAGAAGATTCAAGTTCAAGAATTTCCTCCATCAATCTTCATGTATTTACAAACCAAGGTATTCATAGTGTTCATTCATGGACTCCTTTCATACAAAAAGCCCAAGAATCTCTTTTCCAAGTTCAAGTTTATGGATTTCTTTATGAATTTTATGTTGGGTTTGGTTTGTTTATGTTGAGAATGATCAATTGAATTCAAATCCATTTGGGTAATCAATGTTATGTGGAATTGATTTGTACAGATGTATATTCATGTGAACCTATGATTAGACCCTAGTATGATGAAATTTGATGTTGAATAATGATGTTTAATTTTTGTATAATGTTGTCTACATATATTATGGCTACCATGTGTTTGATTAAGTGCCTATATGAAGGAAAAGTGCCAAACTAGCATGATATTATGAAATCACCATTTATGTACAAGTTTATGTATATCACATGTTGGATGAAGTGCTTTAATAAATGAATTATGACTTATGTTGTTGGTCATATGTTTAAGTAAGACATGCTATGTCAGTTTCTTTCCTTTGAGTCCTGGGGTTACTTGTACCAGACAATTTAGCTGTGTACCTAGAGTCATGTCAGGTTTTCACAATAATCTCAGTCAACCTATGATCAGTAAAATTTAGTTAATCTTATGAATCAGGAAATTTCAGTAAATTTAGTATCCACCAGATCAGACCTACTCAGTAATCTTAGTAATCTCAGTAACCGTAGTATTTTGATTAATCTCAGTTAGTCCTCAGAACTCAGTATATTTCGTCAGTCAATAGAACTCAGTAATAGCAGTTCAATGTCTTTCAGATAGGAGTAGGATTTAGCACCGAGCGAGCCTAGGGATGGGGACTCACACGATAGATAAGACTGAGATCCCTAGAAGAAATCCCTAAGTTCTAGAACTATGTAACCAGCATATGTACAAGATGTCACCCAGTACATAGGACTACATACTTAGGGATCACCCGTTTGCACATTTAAATGTATAGGACTGATCGTAGGGGTCACTCGCTAGATTAGGACTAACTCCATAATAATTGTCTTTACTAGTGGTGCGGTACTGACACCCTTCCAACTAGGGTTATAAGTTGGATCCTAGTTAGCTTAGTATCGGACATGTCGCTTAGATGATTACTTTCTACAGTCTCAGTTCTTAGTCTCAGTTTCAGTAATAAAACTTAGATAGTTCTACAATTTCAGGACTATCAGATACAATCACTTAGATACAGTACGAAACTCAACTAGTTCCATCAGATTCAGGACTGTCCAATATAGTCACTCATGTTATCTATTATATCAGTTATCAGAACTCATATTATTAGTATTCATCTTCAGGACTGTCAGGTACAGTTAACCAGACTAGTTTTTCATAATTAGAACTATCGAACATAATTATTCATGTATAGTAACATAGTATCAACCCCTTAATTATTTAGTATCTCAATATTCGTTAACTTAGATGTCAGGAAATCTATGTTATTAGTAAACTCAATAGTCAAAACTCAATATTTTGTCCTATCACGATGTCAGATACAGTTACGTATGTATGTATGTAATCTCATGTTCATGTTAGTCAGTCAGTTAGTACTGTTCATGCATATGAAATCCCTTGCATTCAGCCTACCTCACTTGTATACCAGTACATTAAAAGTACTAATATATTTGCGCTATGGTGTCTTATACCATAGGTTTAGAAGCACGAGCGCCAGAGCATCAGTAGCATCTCGGTTCAATAGTCTGAGTCAGCTGTGAGTCCTCATCCTTTGAGGACATGATGATTAAATTATTACTTTAGTTTTCAGTTTATTTTAACAGTTTGGAGTTAGTTGGGAACATGTCCCATCAAATCCATAATTTTTAGACATTTTAGCAGCTTCCAGACTACAACTTGTTTCACAAAGTTTATCTCAGTTTTGGGTATTGTCATACCCTATTACAAACATTATATTATAATCAGTATTAGTTCAGTTTTTAAACTTATGGCCTTACATCTTATATTTCACATATTTATAATATTTTATTTAGTGCTCAGTTACATATATCAGTCATGGGTTAGCTTATGGTCCTTATGGGTCATGAGTACTATGTAGCATTCAGGGTGCTAGATTTTTGGTATTACAAACTTTGTATTAGAGGATAAGGTTCAACAGTATCCTACAAAGGTATGTGCAGGAGGCTATGAGATGTTTTAGGAACAATTTCCCTTCTTTTAGTATTCATATTATGGTAGTGATCATAGGCCCAAAGTTAAGCTCTCAGTCTAATCTATTTCTTCCTTTCTTCTAAAACACATGCCTCTTAAAAGAGTAAATGGGAATTAGTCAATGACTCAGCCCGAAGAACCTCTGGGCGAACATGTTTCTCATGCAAAGTAAGGGATGCATTCACTATTCTTGCTCAATTAGTTGCTGCTCAAAATGAATGACCAAATGTCATTCTAGCCAAACCAGTGGCCAATTTATCAATAGACATGATTTGAGACTTCACCCTAATGAACCCTTCATCCTTTCTTGGGTCTTAGTCTGATGAGGACCCTCAAGAATTCCTAGACCAGGTTCAGAAGGTGACTGGTATCATAGGGGTGACTACTGTTGAGAGTGCTAAGCTAGTTGTATATCAGTTGCAGGATGTCTCTTATAGTTGGTTCTAGTAGTGAAAGTCAGAAAGATGAGATGATGCAGGGCGTATAGAATGGGATGAATTTGTCACTGGTTTCTTAGAGAGGTTTTTTCCCCTAGAGAATAGAGAAGCTAAAGTGTTAGAATTCATCAGCCTTAGGTAGGGAAACATGATAGTGAAGGAGTATTCTCTTAATTTTATCAATTAGCCATATATTTTCCTCATGTGGTTGCAGATAGTAGGTCCAAGATGAGTAAGTTTGTGTCAGGGGTAAATTATAGCGTGGTTAATAAGTGAAGATCCACCATGCTAAATAGTGACATGAATTTATCCAGACTTATGACCCATAATCAGCAGATAGAAGAACAAAAGATTAAGGTAAAGAAAAAGCAGAATAAGAGGGCAAGGATAGGTATTTTCAGCTTTGCTCAGACTAAGCAGAGGGTGGTAGCCGTTCTCAGTATAGTCTTAAGTTTTTAGTCCCAGCCCCATCATCAACTAGTGCACTAGTACCCAAGTTTAGAAATGACAATCATGATGGGTTGCCAGGATTCGAGGCCCAGGGTAGGGACAATAAGAGTCTTACCTATCCACTTTGCGAAGAGTATGGTAAAAATAACCTAGGTGTATGTAGAGCAGGCAGTGAGGTCTGTTATGGATGTGGTAAGCCAGGACATAGGCTGCTAGAATGTAGTGTAAGTGCTTAGAAGGGAAAATATTTATGCCTGCAGGGCGTCACGTCCAGTACCACTAGTGGTCAACATCAGAACATGTTTTATGCTATTTAGACTCGCCATGATCAAGGAAATTCTCCCTTCATAGATTCGGGTATGTTATAGGGCCTTCATACTCATGGTATGCATTTTTAGACCTCTTGCTCTCATTTTGGTTTAATATTTTTTAGCATGATTTAGTTAGTAAAACTAGCAATTTTTTTAGCAGTCAGACAGTTAAATTTCTCTGGTTTGTTTTCCAACTTTCCATTTTGTCATACTATTCTAATTTTTGTGAATAAGACCTGTTCAAGGTAATACATCCTTATTATTATGAGTTCATCTTAATTCCAGTGTCATGTATAAGTTTTAAATCCTAGGTATTCAGTTATGAATCATTCGGTTGATGCCCTGTGCATTGCCCAGTATCTTAGTAAGATGAGCATTCTTAGAGAGACATAGAGCACCAAGGGGGAGATACCCCATTATTATTCAATACTCTCATGTATTACATTCAGTTTCTCTTTTTATAACAAATCCAGTTTGAAGTAGTGGGTACCTATAGGTTGACCCCTAGACTCTGATCTCAGCACTAAGCTACATATTTAAGGTATTCAGTTTAGATCGTGATATTCAGCTCATGTATTATGTTCCAGATCCAGTTATGCTCTTATGTTTCCACTCATTCATATTTAGTAAATAATCCTAGACTTAGCCAAAGGTAGCATCTTTTTTTAAGTTTATCCTGTTTTATGTTTAAATTTCAATTACAAATATGGTAATTAATTCTATGCTCAGTTTTTATTTAAACCTTGGTATGTTTACCCTTCCATATTTAGTCTCATGTTCATGAGTCGGTTCAGTCATGTATTCAAGCATCAGATATATGTGATCATCTTATCAGTACTCTCAGTCATACATTCATGCATTAGCTCAGTCATAAAAATCATGCATCAGATATGCATACTTTGTAAGAATCTAAGTAATGTCAGTTAGTTGTTTATGTTCATTATTTACTCTAGCTTATTGTTTCTCCCATCTCAATCAATCTCATTCGAGGATGAATGTTCCCATAGGGGAGATATTATAATACCCCATACTTCTACCAGCTTAAATGCATCCCAAGAATGTCAAAGACTTGTTTCAAAGATGGATATACTTTTATACATGTGGTATTTCCAATATTTTCTTTTTTTTTTCTTGTGGGAAATTAAATATGCTTTCCATCGATACCAAATTCTCCTAAATTTGACACCCGGGCAAAGAGTTAAAGCTTTTTTAGTGAGGTAGTGTATCACCTGAGCAATCAGCGCATCACGGAGCAAGCTTAAATAGCAATTGTCAATTTCCAGTGTTGCTCCACGAAAGTGGTGTGTCATGCCAAACTTCCAGGTCTCAAACAAGGTGGCAACGCGATAGCTCTGCATGGAGCCACTATGCAGATTCCCAATTGTCAAGTTCTAGTGACTTGGCACGATAGTGGCACGTCGCGCCAGGGATGGAAATTGGAAAATTTTCACAAGAATTAAAATACGTGTCCTAGGGTGAAAAGAGTCAATTTCCCTACACTATATAAGCTCAAAAACATGGATTTGAGCCTCCATTACACTAAAATATACTCTATTCTCTCAACATCCTCTCAAGAACACATTAGGGTTTTTCATAGAAGATTCAAGTTCAAGAATTTCCTCCATCAATCTTCGTGTATTTACGAACCAAGGTATGCATAGTGTTCATTCATGAACTTCTTTTATCCATGAAGCCCAAGAATCTCTTTTCTAAGTTCAAGTTTATGAATTTCTTTATGAATTTCATGTTGGGTTTATTTTGTTTATGCTGAGAATGATCAATTGAATTCAAATCTATGTTGGGTGATTAATGTTTCGTGGAATTGATTTGTATAGATGTATATTCATATGAACCAATGATTAAACCCTAGGATGATGAAATTAGATATTGAATCATGATGTTTATATGTTGTATAATTTTGTCTACATATATTATGACTACCATGTGTTTGATTATGTGCCTATATGAAGGAAAAGTGCCCAACTAGTATGATATTATGAAATCCCCATTTATGGGCAAGTTTATGCATTTCATATGTTTGATGAAGTGCTTCAATATATGAATTATGAATTGTTTTGTTAGTCATGTGTTCAAGTAAGCCATGCTATGTCAGTTTCTTTCAATCTAGTCCTGGGGGTACTTGTACCCGACAATTTAGCTGCGTGCCTGGAGCCATGTCAGGTTTTCACAATAATATTAGTCAAGCCACGATCAGTAGAATTTATTCAGTCTCATGACTCGGGAAATCTCAGTAAATTCAGTATCCATCAGATCATTCCTACTCAATAATCTCAGTAATTTCAGTAACCGGAGTATTCCTAGTAATCTCAGTAACTTCAATACTCTCAGTCAGTCCTCATAACTCAGTAAATTCCGTCAGTTAATGGAACTTAGTAAACTTAGTTTAGCTCCGCTAAAAAATACCATTAGTATCAGCTCAGTTTAGATAATCACTTCAGTTCAGTTAATCAGTTCAGTGTCTTTCAGATGGGAGTAGGATTCATTATCGAGCGATCCTAGGGATGGGGACTTACCCATTATATATGACTAAGATCCCTAGAAGAAATCCCTAAGTTCCAGAACTACGTAGCCAGCGTCGGTATGAGATATCACTTGTTAGATAGAACTGACATACTCAGGGATCACCTGTTAGCATATATAAATGTATAGGACTGATCCCAGGGGTCACCCACTAGATTTGGACTGACTCCACAACAGTTGTATTTACCAGTGCTGCAGTACTAACACCCTTTCAACTAGGGTTACAGGTTGGTCCCGAGTTAGCTTAGTATGGGGAATATCGATTAGATTACTTCCCACAGTCTCATTTCTCATTCTTAGTCTCAGTAATAGAACTCAGATAGTTCTACAGATTTTAGGACTGTCAGATATAGTCACTCAGATACAGTATGGAACTTAGCTAGTTCCATCAGATTTAGGACTGTCAGATACAGTCACTTATGTTATAAATTATATCAGTTATCCAAACTCATGTTATCATTACTTAGCTTTAGGACTGTAAGATATAGTCAACCAGACTATCAACCAGACTAGTTCTTCATAATCAAAACTGTTAGACACAGTTATTCATGTATCAGTAACATAGTATCAGTCCCTTAATTATTTAGTATCTCAGTATTCATCAACTCAGATGTTAGTAAATCTATGTTATTAGTAAATTCAGTAGTCAGAACTCAATATTCAGTCCTCTCATGATGCCAGATACATTTATGTATGCATGGATGTATTCTCACATTTTTGTTAGTCAGTTAGTTAGTATTGATCATGCATATGGAATCCCTTCCATTTAGCCTACCTCACTTGCACACCAGTTCATTCAAAGTACTGATGTATTTGTACTATGGTGTCTTATACCATAGGTTTAGAAGCATGAGAGCCAGAGCATCAGTAGCATCCCTGTTCAGTAGTCATAGTCAGCTGTGAGTCTTTATCCTCCGAGGAAATGATGATTACATTATTATTTTAGTTTTCAGTTTATTTCAATAGTTTGGAGTTAGATGGGGACATGTCTGATAACACTCAACTTACACCTCAAATAAGGGCAAGGCAATCGTTATAAATTTATTTACCCAACTTCGGAGTCGGGGTTGAATCCACAGGGAATAATGTGAGTGGCAATTAAACTAGTTCGAAACTATAGCTATAACTAAATTCAAATAAATAATAAGAAAGGTTTTTATCAATCAAAAAAATTCTAACGTTTCAACTTATTTTAGAATTCAAAACTTAGATTTCAATATTTTGAATCAATGATATAGAGAAACTAGGGTTGTGATTACTATGACTATTAATCTCCATTGTATAATAATTGTTCTTGATTATCATGATAGGTGGGAACAACAGATTATCCCTGCCGATGATGCTATCTGACTTATCTCTCGACCTCACCATAAAATTTATTATCTAATTCTCTCAAACTTAGATAACTTATCTATTTCCAACCAGATGTTATCTCAGGCAGATTTATCCAGTTAAGGCATCAATAATTAAATAGAAGGTTGGTAGCTTCTTAGTCCCTATTGATAATCCACGATCTGTAGTCTATTTCTCCTTTAGAAGCAAATAAAACCTAGGGCATAACCTAATTTTTGCAACCAATAGATTCAAGTTAAAACAACAGAATTTTAAGACGTTCCCACAATCACTCAAACCCTAATCCAACTATTAAATTAATGAAATAATAATCATAGATCCCACAACCCTAGTTGTGAGTTTTTAGTTGCTCATAAGATAGAAAGAGATAACAAATATTGAATTCATAACTTAAAGCAAGTGAACTTACAAAAGATGAAATTCAAAGTTGTTTTTCCTTCAAGTACAATAAGAATTTCCCACAATTAAATAAATGATGGAAAATTGAATTTCTAAGTTAAGAGACTAAAGAAAAGTAAAGTCGTTTTTGGAATAAGTTCCATACGTTCCTAGATGTCCAAGATGCCCCATGAAACCTAAAAGTTGCTAATTATACCCGTAATTTAAGAAAATATTTGAAATAAAAATTTCAGAATTTTTACTTTTTGTGACGCCATTTGTGATAGGCTATCACAAACCTAACGCCCTTCGTGATAGCCTATCATAATCTGATGCCCTCCGTGATAGCCTATCACAACCAGATGACCTCCGTGATATCCTGTCACAAACCTGACGGCTTATCAAAACATGTCATAAGAAAATTATCAATTTTCTTGTTTTCTGCCTAAACTTGACGACCTCCATGATAGCCTATCACAAACCTGATAGTTATCATGACATATCATCAGGAAATCTTCAGAAATGTTTCAAAACTAAATTTCTTGCATCTTTTCACCAAAAAACATCCTTTTTGATGTAGATTTCTAGTATTTCCATGCATCTTGGTTTTCATACAAAATCATAAGAAATATCATAAAAAACACCAGTAGTTACTTAAGAACTTACAATTATTTCGAGTTAAAAAGTCTTAAATATACTACAAAAATCTAGCACATCAACACCGTCAACTTAAAACAATTACTTATCCTCAAGTAACTACATAACACCATATGTCGATGCTTAACCAAGAGACACATAAGATACCTGTGATAGTTGATTATCAAGTTTAGCTCAAAACAGATTACCCTCTCCATTTTCAATCACCTTAAACCCAACTATGCATATCAATGAAGATTCACAATGTGACCTAAAGGATTCAAGATATGACATCAATTCAGCAACAACAACCATACATGTACCAATATTACACTATCCAAACAATTTAACAGCTAGCAATGTAACCGATGTGCCCTTACAATAAAGAAGTCCCTCCTCACTCATATATGAACTCAAGCATGTCAATTCGGGGAAGGTCAAGAGACACTCACTCTTAAAACGAAATTTCAATCAATGCATGTCAAATACCATACACTTGCCCTTATTTTCATTACCACGGTGTCCAGACAGGTAAGATAGGATCACTATAGGTCTTTTCTTCAGCTTGTAACATAGGCTAAGGGCTGGTATGATATTTAATGGCATTTAGAGTGACTAAGCTTCCTTGTCACTACCTTAACTTCTTCGTTTCACTTATTAACCTTTTTCTTCTTTTTCTTCTTTTCTTGATAACACATTATTTAGGATAGATGTGGCTTTTCTTTTTTATTTTTTTCATTTCTTATTTTTCTTCCACACCACCCATCTTTTTATTCTTTTCCTTTTATTCTACCTCTTTTCATACCTAGTTTACATCACGCACTCCTATAATAGCCACCCTCAACTTATGTTGTTTACCTAAGTCAAGGTGCACAGTGTCTAAGGAGAACCAGGGCCAAACCAGGTTCATTATGATCTAAATAGGAAAGTGATAGGTGTCATAGAAAGAAATGGTCAATTCAGGATCAAAATAGGGATCAAGAGATATCATGCATAACAGGAAAGGTCATTTAGGCTAAAAGTGGACTAACATCAACAACGGCGTATGATCCTTTCCTAACCCCTATGTTTAAATCAAAGTAAGACTAACCGGGCAAGTACTAGATTTAACACACAAAGGGAACTAAGTAGTATCTCACACATACATGGTACAAAGGTGCATCACAAGCTACTACCTATCCGGTTCATGCTATTGTTTAGCAGTGGATATCATGTCACTAGTACTAATTCCATAACAAGATGCACAATGGTCACACATAAATGTATATGACACAGTTATAAAATTGACCAATGGAGAGGTGTTTATCAGTCTTAAAAATCAACAAAAATATGTAAACTATCCTAGATACTTATTTCTCTCCCAATTAACCATAACACATCACAAAACAAAACACAATACGCCTAAACATGCCGGCTCTACTAGGAATAAGACATCGGGGAAAAGAGGCACGACATCAAAAACACCAAGAGGACATCAACACGGACAAGTAGCCCCACCCTCAACTTAATATCATGCATTGTTCCCAACACGTGAAATCAAAATAAGAGAGTTAGAAACATACCTGTGGCACAAGGGTGCGAAGATCTGATGTGAATCATATAATACGAATACAAACAACAAAATACTTTGGGTTGCCTCCCAAGAAGCGCCTATTTTAACGTTGCGGCACAGCCCAACTCAGCTTTTTCCTCCACCTTGAGGATAAGAATTTCACCCCCAACTTAGAGTCCATCTTCTTGCCTTGCTCATAGGGAGGTGGTACAAATATTAAGAAGCTGAGTAATGAATGATGAATGGTAAACAACTCGACTATAAAGTGAGGTGTGTTTTTATGTTGTTTATCAAGTGTAAAATAAAGAATATAGGATTCTTGTTCCTTATCTTCACCGTCTTTCACTAGTTTAGATGATTCCATAGATAAGATATCATATAAAGATAATGTGGAAAAATGCTTCGAGTATGGCCCAAAAAACCCTGCATCAAAATTTACACTATCCTCTATACACTCACTTTTATTCATCTTCTCAACATTTTTACTTTGAATTGGGATAGAGTCTTCATAAGAGATTGGCTTGGCTTCTTCTTTTGACTCTAGCACAATTTTCTCAATCTTGGCATCATCCCTCATGGTTGGCTCAGTTGGTTGGGAAATCTCCAAGAGTTGATCAATATCAAGCTCATCATCAGTATAGGAATCTTGCTCTTTTTCCTCACACTCTTCCATTATTTTAAATGATTCCACAGATAAGATATCATCTAAACATAATGTAGAAAAGTGTTTTGGATGATTGTCCTCGATATCCATCTCTTTTATCCTTTTTCTCCCCTCATTAAATGCTATAATGTCTGGAAGTACGTCACATATGGTATCATTCATTATGTCTATATGATCTAACATTAGTTGAATCATAGCTTCAATGTCACTCTTTCCAGTCCTTCGTTTTTCTTTTTCTTGACCATAAGACCTGTCATACTCATAAGAAGAACTAGAACTTGGGTTAGCACAATAGGGGGAGGGGGCATTTGGGCAATCACTCCAATTTCTATCTTTACCACCACATAAAGAACAATTATACTCCCGGTAGGATGGAGATGGTGCACATATCTCTCTTTGGGGAACATATCTACAATTTTTCCAAAAGTGAGGTCCATCACAATATGGACATGGATCATCCAGATAAGATTTCCAACCATCAAACTTACATTCATTCCATGATGCCAAAGTAAGAAATAAACAAAAATAAAGAAAATCTACCTAACACACGAAACAAAGAAAATCACAAACAAATATTTACAAGTTTGAATTGAAGCATGTAAGATAAAATTCCAAACTAACTTATTACGCCAAATTGTTCCCCGACAACTGCGCCATTTTTTAAAATGCTCAACTTACAACTCAAATAAGTGCAAGGCGGGGGTCATCAATATATTTAACCAACTTCAGATCCGGGGTCGAATCCACAGGGAATAATGTGCGTGGTGATTAAACAAGTTTAAAATTATATCTACAAGTTAAATTCAAATAAATAATAATAAAAGACAAATTAGGGGTTTTTATCAATCGAACAAATTCTAACGTTTCAACTTATTTAGAACTCAAAACTTAGATTTCAATATTTCAAATCAATTACATAGAGAAACTAGGATTGTGATCACTATGACTATTAATATCCATTGAATAATAACTGTTCATGATTATCGTGATAGGTGGGAACAGTAGATTATCTCTGCTGATGATACTATCTGACTTATCTATCGACCTCACCAGACAATTTATTATCTAATTCTCTAAAACTTAGATAACTTATCTATTTCCAACCAGATGTTATCTCAGGTAGATTGATCCAGTTACGACATCAATCATTAAATAGAAGGTTGGTAGCTTTTGAGTCCCTATTGATAATCCATGACCTCTAGTCTATTTCTCCGTTAGAATCAAATAAAACCTAAGGCATAACCTAATGTTTGCAACCAATATATTTAAGTTAAAACAACAGAATTTCAAGACGTTCCCACAATAACTCAAACCCTAATCCAACTATTAAATTAATGAAATAATAATCATATATCCCACAACCCTAGTTGTGGGTTTTTATTTGCTCATAAAATAGAAAGAGATAACAAAGATTGAATTCATAACTTAAAGAAAGTGAACTTACAAAAGATGAAATTCAAAGTTGTTTCTCCTTCAAGTACAATAAGAATTTCCCACAACTAAATCAAAGGATGGAAAATTGAATTTCTAAGTTAAGAGACTAAAGAAAAGTAAAGTCATCTTTGGAATACGTTCCAGATGTTCCTAGATGTTCAAGATGCCCCATGAAACCCTAAAAGTTGCTATTTATACCCGTACTTTAAGAAAAAATTCGAAATAAAAATTTCAAAATTTTTACTTTTTGTGACGTCATTTGTGATAGGCTATCACAAACCTAACGCCCTCCGTGATAGCCTATCACAACCTAACGCCCTCCGTGATAGTCTATCACAACCAGACGACCTCCGGGATAGCCTATCACAAACCTAACGACTTATTACAACATGTCATTAGAAAATCTTCAACTTTCTTGTTCTCTAACTAAACCTGACGACATCTGTGATAGCTTATCACAAACCTAATAGCTTATCACGACATGTCATCAGGAAATCTTTAGAAACTTTTCAAAACAAAATTTCTTGCTTATTTTCACCCTAAATCATCCTTCTTGATGTAGATTTCATGTATTTCCATGCATATTAGTTTTCCTACAAAATCATAAGAAATATTATCAAAAACACCAGTAGTTACTTAAGAACTTACAATTATTTCGAGTTAAAAAGTCTTAAATGTGCTACAAAAATCTAGCACATCAATATTCCATCAACTCTATAATTTTCAGATAGTTTAGAGGCTTTCAGACTACAGCATATTTCAGACAGTTTATCTTTGTTTGGGTATTGTCATACCCCATTACAGACATTGTATTATAATAAGGATTAGTTCATTTTTGAGCCTTATGGCCTTACATCTTATATTCTATATATTTACAATGTATTATTTAGTGCTCAGTTGTAGATATCAGTCATGGGTTAGCTTGTGATCCTTTGGGGTCATGAGCACCGTGTAGCATTCTGGGTACCATATTCGGGGCGTTATAGTTATTCAGAGCATCAGTTTGAATAGAGGGGCCCAGATTGTGATGGAGTGGAATAAATTCTACTGGAGCACCAAGAAGGGTCTTTTCTTTCCTGGGTTGGTTTCAAAGTTGTACTGGTGGGATGGCATACTCGATGAGCCTAATGAGATGGTGGTTGAGATAGACATTCACTTTAATCCTCTTTTGATTATAGTGTTCACATCTAAGAAGATAATAAAGGGAAAGGTAGGTGTGGCAGAGATCAACAGAGCAAGATATGAGGTCCTTAGGGTGGATGAGGATAATGATAATGATTCTCCTTCTTCCTAGTCCCATCCCCTAATCCCCAACTGCCAGTTAAAGGTAGATTTGGCCACAATTATGAGGTCCATGGAGAAGGACCCTTCTAGCTCCACAACCCTTAAATGTTATCACTGTATCAAGAGCTTGACGAGGAGAAAAAGAAGAGGCACTCTTGGGATTGCTTGTTAGCCGAATATGGAAGACCCTGAAGGTAATGTTTGGGTGTGTAAAACCCAACCATGAGCTTCTCTAGTTGGAGCCATAGGATTTGAGGGAGTTTCACTTCCTATGTAATGATGAAGAAGATGGCCTGGCCCTAGCAGCTCGTGAAAAACAAGGTACCCATCTAGGTTCTTTTCTCTCCTCCCCGTTTTATTTATGATAGTGATTGGATTATCCCTATTTAGGGTATGTACTTGACATTACAATTTTCTTTTCTTTTCTTTTCGCACATAGATGCTCATTTACCTTTTTTAGTTTAATATATAACCTATTTCTAGAATGTTTACATGATTTTTATATCCATTCAATGCTTCCTACTTAAGACGTCAAAATAAACAAGACAAAAAAAAGGTTAAAAATAGGGGAAAATAGGGCACTGCGACTACCTCACCCGTGTTACTATATGATCTTGTATGTTTCTATAGATATTTCACTATAGAAGAGAAGATCTCGATACAGCGGCATCATCACTCTAGGAATCCTCATGTCTCTATAATGGCATAACCAGTGGATGCCTAAATTGCTATTTTTCTCTATGTTTCCTGCTAAACTCATTAATACTCATAATTCAAACATGGAAAGTTGAAATTGTGTTAATGTTTAGGAAATAAGTTCAAATTTTTTCAAATAGACAACCAACATTGCATTATAACACATAATGTTTTGGGAAGCCATAACTCTCTCGAGAAAACTATTTTTAACCCACCCTAATATTGTCGATTCCATCTATATTTTGGAAAAAATAATTAAAAATTTTCCACAACTAATCATACCATAATATGTTTTCTCAGGCTCAGTACAAATTCATGGTTTTATAGTAGCAACAACGACTCAGAACTTTGATAGATTCACGTCTATAAACATTCATATTACTACCTACCAAAACGTACATACATAGACAATTGTTTACTTGACTCTACACAATACATAACAATTCAAAATACGCACATAGTACAGTTTCAAGCAAAACAACCAACTGCAATCACAACACATGAATTTATAGAATATCAATAATTAATTGTCATTCTTTCATACCTCATTAGGGTCTTCTAATTTGCATGTATGATGATCCTACATGGGTCATCTAGCATGTCAAACATACCCTTATGACCAAATACCAATTGGAACCTTTCTGATTTTAATATTTACAAACTCATTCAGATACCAATTGGAATTCCAATTAAAAGAACAGAGATACCAATTGGAATCTACTAGATTCCAATTTAGATTTTGGAGATACCTATTAGAATTGAGAGATAACCCATACTACTAACTATACAAACTGTACAAGAGGAAAGAAGAAAATGAAATAATTTCCTAGAACTCATCATAATTCTCCAAATATTAGATATGGAAATTAACACACCAATCTATTGGACTCTATTTGACACATACTCGTGTACTAGGAGACTGGTAACCTAGGTGATACCAATTGTCATAACCCCAACTACTGGATGGTGAAGGTAGTTATTATAATCCACCTATATAGTATAATCCCTTACCAACCCCCTAAGAAGTCAAATGGAAGACTATTAAATAGAAATAACCAACTTGTATTACATAGTTCACAAGATTAAATATCGAAAATAAATACTATTATAGGATCTAGTCTAAATAGGCACAAAAGCTGCTAAGGGAAAGGTTAAAACTAGACACAACATCCACTATTAGTAAGAGAAGTTGGAGCTGCTATAGGATCACTAACAACAACAATCATGAAACCAACACCAAGTCCTCCAAAAGACTATACCCTAAAAAGGGTATAGTAAGGTAGTATCAATACAAACCACATGTACTGGTAAGCCTTATCGGCCGACCTATATTAGATTACATGAATATAAAATTATTATTAAAAATAAAACATTATTAGTCTTATTACCCAACCTTAAGAAGATCTAACTTTTTTCTACAAACTTCTAGTTTTGAACTCTGAGATAATACCCTTTACCTACGGCTCCACTGCCATAAACTACTTTGCCTACCCTTATAATGAGGGCTAACATAAATCCTAAGAGACAACTATAATAAAGGGGAAGCCCTATACTTGAGTCAAGAACTTAGTAAGTCACCTAACATACATGGAGAAGATTCATCTGGACAAGTATCCTATCCACCAGACCCCAAACATTAGATTAAATTTTACCCTTAGCTTACACCTGTCCTTCTCTTTATCCCTCTGACATAGAACTCCTTAATCATCTTAACCTAATTGGTCATTTCACCATCCGAGGAAATATATCAAGTCAAGCCATAAAAGAATTTCTAGGAAAGTTGGATGCAGTCAACACTTAACTAAAGTCTGGTACAACAAGTTATCCACGTTCAAAATTAGATACACTTAGCACAACACGTACCAAATAACAATTTAGGACTATAATCAACAAGTTAATGTAACACCAAGTCAATTTCAGTCAAGCCAAGTTAAGTCAAATTAAACAATTATCATCCATAAATATATAATATCTAGTTCTCTCATGGAACCGTCAAATTCACCTAACCCTCGTACATACATGCTAAAGGTAATGCATCCACCCTCTAGTTATGAATGCCAGGGAGAATTTTCATCCATGTACTAAAACCTAGACATAAGTGTTTGCCAACTTTTTTTAACCAATAACCCATGAGAAATCTCAAATACCAAATATTCCATCTTTAGTAATAAGTTAGGTCAAAATTGTACAACCACGTAAAATTATTTGAAATAACCACTCAAAACAACATGTACTAACAAGACACACTACAGTGTATTTAAACACATATATAGTGATAATTGGATTAAATATACAACACCATCACCTTCACTACCATTTAGGGACTTAATCATGACATCTACCCTAATGCTTTATCCCAAAATGACAATATGGATTACCCCTCTAGGTTATTTGAAATCTCACCCCTACCTTATATGCTACTTGTTCTTAAGGTTAAACTAATAATCAATAATTTGCCCTTTCATTACCCTAAATTCAAGTCTACAATAATAAACCATCCAATTTATAGCATAAGTATAACATAAAATCATAAGACATACAAACGACCCATATTTGTATGTTACCTAAATTTTAACTAATTTTAGCCATCCTAAATTTGTGCCTAAAGGCCTAGACGTGAAATCTCCCATCTATCTATGTTATATTCATGCTCTCTAAATTGGACCTATACTACTAAATTAACCTTACCTTTTCTGGACGCCAACTAGAAGAATGAATGAATATGAATTCCAACCTTGCCATATCATAGACACGTTAATCCTTTCCATGGTTAAATATGAATGAATGAATGTGAATTCCAACAAGAAGAATGAATGAATGAAAATTCCATCCATACCCTTTTCTCCCCTTTTTCATGGTTCTAAGACATGGGAGACAACCTTAAGGCTTTTAGGAGCCTCCTACATTATTTATTTTAACTTAGGGGGAGAAAAAAAATAAAACTCATATAAGTGGGTATTCTGGTCTGCATCATGTTGCTATAGTTGCGTGCATGTCACTATAGAAGAATAAATCTAGCTATAGAAAGTTGACTTTAGCCCGAGCCAACTTTTCTAAATTCCAAATTTAGCATATATGGCCCCACACAAGTTTACAAATATAATTTCGATAATATCTGTACTCTATACCAATCCCAAAATGCTTACTAGTAAGACAGATTAGGTTATTACAATATGTATGTAATTGCATAATTTTCCTACGTGTATTGCTACTATCGCATGTGTATATGAATATTAATTGTGAGGTGCTATATTTTTGTTATGTAATGGGTTAATTTAAGTAGCCCTTCCTTATCTTATTAATGGTTTGCTAGTGGGGACCACTTTACTTTTTTTTAAGAAAACTCAATAGTGAAAGAGGAAATATTCACTTTATCCTTTGTCCTTCAAGAAAACTTGAGTCCTAGACTGATCCTTTACTCATCTTTTCTTCCTTAGTGAAGCAATGAGAGAATGTGAGGATTATATAGTTACAATAATCCTGTCATGACCCAATATCTCAAGTCATGATGATGCTTACTATGTACGCAAGCCAACCCATAGTGCAAAACTACTAGTAATGGACTACTAAGAGAAATAGAGGGAGACTACAAAATAAATATAATAAAAGGCTGAAATACATAAATAATCCCAAAACCTGGTGGAATCAATACAATAGCTTCTAATGTAATAAGACTAACAAAATAAAGTACTAAATAAATATACTGATACAACCCATCTCTGAATACAACATAGAGATTAGTCTAGTGCATAGAAATGAGAATAGCAATTCTCGAAACATCAGGAGCTGACCTTATATCTTTGAGCTATAGTTTCTCCGCACGAAGCACACAATAATGGGGAGAACCCATACTATGATCTACAAGATGTAAAAATGTCATATGAGTACCACATATGTGGAACTTAGTAGGTAACTACGGACTGAGCTCCAAAGATAATGTAAATATAAATAGCATATAAGCAGGAATGTAAACCATATCCAAATATCCAACAAACTACAAAATAATGCTAAGAAGACCATAAGGATAATAATTCCACATATCCAAGCATCTAACATAATAAGCTAACGAAATAGTAAGGATAAGTTACCCTATTCCAACCTACTCTGAGACCCTAGCACTATACCATACATCACTAGTTAATATACAAACAAAGGGAGGAAGAAGGGTTTGTATAGTAGTATATCAGGCCAAGGAATGGATATACAACATAAGTAAATGAAAAAAGGGAGGGATATATGATAATACTATAACTACTATAGATAGATACATATACATAACAAGGCTTACTCAAGGGTACGAGCTAAGTAATCACACTAGTATCTCCAGGCCACCTAATCAAAGTACAAACTAGTGCTAATATAATCAGGGTCTCTAATCTGTATACCTAACATGATATAATTACCACACTAAAGAAACTATAAGGAAAGGAGTCAAAAATTAAGGTCTAAAGCCAAAATACCTATCTAAGGAATAATCATGCATAATAACATAACCGTAAGGTAAGAGAATAAGAATCATACCTCAAATCTAAATACCAGTCCAATAATTAACCTACCATAAGCCAATCATAATAACCATATTAATATGATTGGATAGTACAAACAAACAATAGCTAACTAGGGCCTTCATAATCCCCCGCCGCTATAGGCTTAAAAGGTTCAATCAACACACAACACACTATAAGCCATACTCTTCATCTATACCTATGCAACCCCTTATAAGGCTGATAGATATATGCTAATACTAGTGATAGGCAATGAGCATAAAAGAATGAATACCAAGTAAGTCCATAATACCATTACAAATCAAAGTACCATAAAGTATCCCATTGTATACACCTCCTCTAGCTCAATGAATCGCAAAGGTAGGACGTACAATGACCTATTTTTTCCTAGCATGATGGCTAATGGATGAAGGAGTCCCTAGGGGCTTTAGAAGCACCCATATACATCGACCTGGTCCTGTTCCAGGATTTCAAATAATCATCAATTGCTAGACTTGAACCAAAACTCATATCATTAATACCATAAAAAATCCACTCCATCCAGTACCATATATATATATATACAAGGATACACATAAAATGCACGATCTAGAACATCCAATTTTAGCACTCTACAAGAGAAAAAACATCCAACAAGCTAGCTGTCTAAGCCAACAAATAAAATGTATGTAAATAGAAAAATTCTAACTAAATACTGATAGTCTAGACATCTACCAAGTGAAAATCAATCACATGAAATAATGACAATAACAACAACAATAAAATAAATATCAATATAAGGGATTGGTGGTACCAAAAATGAAAATCAATAGCAAGTACCACTCTAGGGACAGAAAGACCAATATGCCAAGGTAAATAGGACTCGAACCCAAAAGCTACACCCATAAGGGAAAAATATCAATACTTATCCACTCCAACCACTATTAAAAGAACTAATCTATGGGGGTAGACATATAATCATGAACTCTATATTAGGACACACAACAATCAATATAAATTTTCCAAGGCATACATTCATCAATGGGTACAAGAACTCCAATTCACATAAGTGAAAGGTAAAGGCAAAAAATAAAAATGCACCTATCATGGTGAAATCCAAAGTCACATTCCTAATGAGTCCATAGAAGAACAAATTAGAATGCATCCAAATTTGATATGGTCAACTGAATCATCTACTGAGTTACTAAGTAGACTGAATCCTGTAGATGGTGCGACAATACCATAAGACTAATTGAATGACCAATAATCCCATGTCGAAGACACTTTTTATACCAGTAGCTAAACTTTCTACAATTGTAGCAAACCCCAAAAGTCCTAACATAGCAAGAATGAAGGCTGGCCTTTACTTGATAACTAAATAACATTGAAGGCATTCTCAACTACAATAAACATCCTCCCCATAATAACAACACAACTCATGAACTTTAGGCTGGTAAGAGATACAGGTTAACTTGGTAGAAATAACCAATTTGAATCTAGGGCACTTTCTAGACCAATGTACTATCTCAACACTACCGAAAAAAACTCTTTGAATACTCTGAGATATTGCTCCTCTTGATCCAGGATGGATGCCAAGACTTGAAGTCCTATACTAATAACTCCATAGGGTTTAACTTGAACTCTGATCATTGTGATCACCATGACTAATTTGAGAGCCATCGATAGTTTGCAATAATACTTTCATAGAATCAATAAGCTGCAAGTGAAGCTGACCTCTATTGGAAGAATCCTCACTCTCAGATGAAATATTAGTAGCACTATGAAGATGAAATAACATCTTACCACCACCTCCATAAGCCTTAATACATGCTCTCTTTGTGGTCCTTGCATGATCAACAACTTGAGATAAGGAAGATCCAACTATTATCAAGTGTATGACACCATACAGAGTGGCAATGCTAATTCTGATAGGAGGTCGATTGGGTTCCCATACAGGTGGTGGGCTTGGATAATTATATACAGTACCTACTAGACCCGAGGCTAAGACTTTGGATGCTGTAGTTACAAGTATAATTTTGGTGTGCCAAAAGTTGGCTCTTAATTTGTTTGATCTTGGATCCACTTATTTTTATATTTCTGCTTATTATGCACCACTGTTTGACTTGACTAGTGATTTATTATCTGTGCCATTTTATGTATCTACTCTTATAGTTGATTCTTTTATAGTGGATTGAGTATTCAGATCATGTGTTATGTCAGTTAGTAATGTTGATACTTATGTTGATCTTATTATTCTAAGTATGCTAGATTTTGATATAATTTTGGGCATGGACTGGTTACCCCACTATCATGAAGTCATGCATTAATTTTCAAAGACCATTACCTCATCCATACTCGACGTACCTCCATTCATATGGCAGGGAACGATTAACAAAGAGATAATAAGAATTATATCTTATATTTGTGCTAGGAGACTTATATCAAGGGGTTTCGAGTCTTATCTTGCTTATATATGTGATACTCATGTAGAGAGTCTGTTGCTTGACTCTGTTAATTTGGTTTGTAAGTTTCCTGATGTGTTCCTAACCAATCTACCGGTATTCCCCCTGACCGTGAGATTGATTTTGCTATTGACCTTAAGCTTGGCAGTCGACCTATTTCTATAGCACTTTACCGCATAGATCCTACTAAGCTTAAGAAGCTAAATTCTCAACTTCATGATCTTCTTAGTAAGGGCTTTATTAGATTGAGTGTGTCTCCATGGGGAGATCTTGTATTGTTTATAAAGAAGAAAGATATATCCATGCATATATGTATTGATTATAGGTATCTAAATAAGGTGACGATATAGAACCATTATCTTATACCTCACATTGATGATTTGTTCAACCAATTTAAGGGTGCAACCATGTTTGTTAAGGTTGATTTGAGGTTTGGTTATCATCAGCTACAGATTTGGGCTAAGGATATCCCAAATATAGATTTCAAGACCTATTATCATCATTATGAGTTTTTGGTGATGTCTTTTGGGCTGACTAATGCCCCAACCGCATTCATGGATTAAATGAATCGCATGTTCAGAACCTACCTAGAATCCTTCTTTATTTTTTACATTGATGACATTCTTAAGTATTTAAGTTGTATTAAGGAGCATTGTAAGGCGCTACAAAGTTCCCTTGTAGTTAGAGCCATAGGGCGTGTCGAGTAAGGCATGATTTCGGCTCTAAAAGATTGTGAAGTTTCTTCCTAAGTGAGTAACGTGTTAATCATATAGAAATTCCCTAATTTATATTTTTTATCACATGGGAAATCTGATAAGTTTTCCATCGATATAAGATTTTTCCAAATTGGACACTCATATAAGAAGTTATGGCTAATATAAGCCATAGTCGTAAAACTGCATCATTTAACTGCCTGGCGCATCGCAGAGAAGGTTGATTTGGAAATTGTCAATTTCTAGTGAAACCCCATAATAGTAGTGCATCGCGGAGGAGTCCCAGGTCCCAACCAGTGGGAAAACACAATGGCTCTGTGTCACAAAGGCTTCTAATTTCTCAATTGTCAAATTCCAGTGAGCCACCACGATAAGTGGCGCGTTGCGGAGGCCAATGAAATCAGGTTCTAGTTCAATTTTTCTAGTTTTGGACAGATGTTTAAAAGGTCACTTTGGACCTTTTCCAAGCCTATAAAATCATGGAAACACTAAATCAAATCCATTTACAAGCATTTTATGAGTTTTTTCTCAAGTTTTCTCTCAACATAAACCCTAAGTATCCAAAACCTATTCCATGAATCTCAAGAATCCACCATGGATTTCCTAAATTGAGTTAAGATTCTAGGTTCCCAAGTCAAGGACCTCAAGAAACCTCATTCTAGAGCACGAATTGCGTTCCAAAAATGAGAGTTCATGAAAAGCTTCTAATTCAAGGTATGTGGAACAAGGCTAACCCTTTCACCCTTGTTTCCAAAAGGCCATTTACATCATGAAATTCTTGAAATATATGAGGTTTTTACATGAATTTAAATTGGGATTTTCACCCATTATTATTAAATGCATTATATTGATATATCCCATGAATTAAGAGTCAAATGGCATGATTTCTACATTTTTTCTTGATTATTTATAGCTGGGTATAAACCCCATGATCTTACTCCTTCATAAGATAATATTTGCATTGTTGAGATATTGAAGCATATGGCTATATTGAGATTTTGAGGTAATTTGCTAAAATTCCCAGATTTCCACATGATTTATGAATCTATATATTATGCTTTTGATAGGCTTTAAATGGAGATTTAATTGTGGGTTAGTAAGCCATATTTGAGACTTGTGAATTATGAACTCTTGTGATATGAGCACCCATGTTTTGAGTATTTTGAGATAATTGATAAATGAATTGGCCTAATGGTCCTTGAGCTTTGAAATCCACTTCACTATATGAGATTATTGATTTGATTATTGGGTTCATGGTGAACCATGTGATTATTCTAATAGTGGATTTCTTTATGAGATGAACACAAATAATCTAAAGGTAGTACCATTTAGCACCGAGCGGGTAAGTTACTATGGTTTCTTAACCAAAAACTATGTGCCACTATAGGTTGGGACTGAGTCTGAGTTTATGATGATTATGAATGGGTCCGAGGTCGAGTTTCATTTAGTGATCACTAGACCTAGGTTATACTGCTTGGCAAGAGTACGACGCTCCTCCGCAACCTGGGGTCTTTTCCTTAGGAGGACAAAACGTTGGACTCTATGTAGCTCGCATATTTTATGTCGATTACGAGAACCTCCCTTGACATTTAGACTTTGAGATCCAGTACTTATTTTTCTTCCCTATAAGATATTTTCCTAAATAGTTGAATTGAAAAGATATTTCCCCAACTAAAGTATTTCCTATATGTGAGTTATTTCCTAAATAAAAGCATCTTTCCTTATTATAGTACTTTTTATAAAGCCTTGAGATAAGTTATTTCCATAAACTAGAATGCCTTTCCATTTGAGATGGAATGATTTCCCTAAAGCTTAAGATGAGATATTTTCCTAAAGTGAATGAAATGCCTTCAAGTATGTTTTCAAGTTATATGATTCCTAATTCCAAATATATGAGTTCTAAATAGTCATGAAATGTTGAGCATTGTAGAAGTTTTACCCTCCATGAGACTTATGCATGAGTTGAAAGTATTGTTTAAAGTCCCTTAGCCTTTGGGTATTAAAAATAAGAGAAGATTTTGAATTTTGAGATTTAACAATGATGACTCACAAGAGTTGTGTTACATGCTCCATTCTACATGACTTATGAGCTTTATATTTTATACTTTTTCAAGCCATGTGAGTCATCTCATAATGCACACATGATTTGATTAAAGAATATTATTACTATTTTATTCATATGCATTCACCCACGCATACTCAATACATTCCAAGTACTGATCCACATATATGTCTATGTGCTACATTGTGTGATAATGTAGGTTCAGGTGCTCAGTCCCAGCCTCGCCCGTGATTCTTTGAGTACCTTGCCTACATTTTCTATAGTGTCGAGTCCTTATGGTTCGAGGTCCGATTTTCAGATATTTACCATACTTGAGAGACTATGTTTTATCTTCAATTCATTTCGAGTCAGTTGGGGACCTGTCCTAACGACTCTCTAGATTTTGATTTATAGAGGCTTGTCAGACTAGTGTCAGACTTGTGATGTGTCGAGGGTTGGATATTATGGTTTTGTTGAGATTTCTCTATATTATGATCTTACGAACCGAGTATCTTTTCCTTATTTCCTTTTATGTGATATGACTATGCTAGTGTTGATTCCATTCTTATCTTGAATTGAGCGTCATTGGTAGAAACCGACTCTAATGGTTAACTTAGGGCTACTCATAGCCTTAAGCACCGTGTGACATCCTGAGAGACGATTTTGAGTCGTTACAAGCATGTAAAATTCTTGAGGTTTGTGCTCCAAACTTTACAAGATCATGTTCTTTTTTCTATTTCTTCAAAGTGTAAGTTTTGGTTTGAGGCAGTGTCATTCCTTGGACATATGGTGTCTAAAATTGGTATTGTGATGGACCCGACTAAGATTTTCATGATTTGAGATTAGTCAGGACTATGTATCCGACTGAGGTTCATATTTTCATTGGTTTGGCTAGTTATTACAGATGCTTTGTTGAGATTTTTACTACTATTTTAGACCCTATAACTAGATTAACTCGAAAGGAAGTCCCTTTTTGATGGTTCAAGGAGTGTGAGTTGAGCTTTCGAAAGCTTAAGAATTATCTTACTTTAGCTCTAGTACTATATCTTCTTATTGAGGGTGAGGGATTCACCATGTTTTGTGATGGTTCAGGTGTTGGTCTTAGTTGTATTTTAATGCAGCAGGGTCATGTCATTGCTTATGATTCTAGAAAGCTAAAATTGTATGAGCGTACCTACTCCACTCATGATTTCGAGTTGGCGGTGCTAGTTTTTGTACTCAAGATTTGGAGGCATTATTTTTATGGTGTGCATTGTGAGATTTTCATCGATCATTGCAGCATTCAACATCTTATAACCTAGTGAGAGCATAATGCTCACCAGCATAGATGGATGAAGTTTTTGAAGGACTATCATATGTCCATCTTGTATTATCCAGGTAAGGCAAATATAGTAGTTGATGCCTTGAGTTACAAGGTAATGAGTCTGGGTAGCTTGGCATGCATATCAGTTTCTCATAGGCCTATGGTACGGGATAATTAGTCCTTAGCTAATTTGATGGTTTGCCATTATATTTCAGATCCTACGAGAATTTTGGCTTGTGTAGAAGTAAGGTCCTCCCTGTTTAAGTAGATTTGTGATTGTTAGTATGAGAATAGCAAGCTATATTTTCTCCATGGTCAGGTGCTGAGTAGTGAGTCTAGGAGGCAAACCATTAATTCTGAGGGTATTTTGAGATTTTAGGGTCGTATTTTTGTTCCTTGACTTGATGAATTGATTTAGTATATTTTTCATAAGGCTCATAGCTCAAGATATTCTATTCACCCTAGTACAACTAAGATGTATAGAGATTTGAGGCAACATTATTGGTGGGATGGTATAAAGAGCGATATGGTAGACTTTATGGCTCGTTGACTATGTTGTCAGTAGGATAAGGTTGAGCATCAACATCTAGGTAGATTAACTTAGAGATTGGCCATTCCCGAGTGAAAATGGGAAAGGATTACTATGGACTTTATTAGTGGTTTGCCTCGTACTTCTCATAGTCATGACGATATTTGGGTTATAGTGGAATGTTTAAGCAAGTCAGCATATTTCATTCCTATTTAGATGACCTTCAGTGCTGAGAGGTTAGCCTAAATTTATGTTTAGAAGATAGTTCATTTGCATGGGGAGCAATTTCTATAATATCAGATTATGGTTTTATATTTACTTTGAGATTTTGAGAGCATTCTAGGAGGAGTTGGTTGCTCAAGTGGATTTGAGTACATCCTTTCATCCATAGACAAATGGTCATTCCGAGCAGACTATTCAGGTGCTTAAGGATATGGTTCAAGCTTGCATTATGGATTTTGGAGGATAGTGGAATCAACACTTAGCATTGGCAGAGTTTGCCTAAAACAATAGCTATCATTTGAGAATTGATATGGCGCCGTATAAGTCTTTGTATGGTAGAGATGTCATTCTCCAATAGGATGGTTCGAGACTTTTAAGGTGAAACCTCATGGTATATATTTTCTTTAGGACTCATTAGATAAAGTCAGGGTGATTCAGGATAGGTTGAGAGTAGCCTAGAATAGGTAGAAGGCCTATGCCGACCATAGGCTCTATGCCATGAGATTCAGAGTTGGTGACTATGTGTTCCTTTATATGTCTTCCATCAAGGGTGTGATGTAATTCCGAAGGAAGAAGCTCATCCCTCGATATATTTGTCCTCTTAAAATTCTTTGTGCAATTGGCAAGGTGGTCTATGAGTTAGCCTTAGCTCCATATTTTGCTATCGTTCATACAATTTTCCATGTCTCTATGTTGTTGATGTATATTCCTAATACGTCTTATGTGCTTAGGTAGGATTCAATCCATTTAGATGAGCAGTTGACTTTTATGGAGGAGCTCGTGCTTATTTTGGCTAGTGATGTGAGACAATTTTGTATTAGAGAGATCTTTGTAGTTAAGGTTTAGTAGAAGAACCACCCAAAAGAGGAAGCCACTTAGGAGATCTTGAGTGAGATATGGGACTAGTTTCCTTAATAGTTTGAGACTTTCGGTATTTCCTTCATCTTTAACTTTTAGGGATGAAAGTTCCTTAGTAGAGGAAGATGTAATAATCCTTTAGGTCATTTCTGATGATTCCACCTATCTCCGTAGTTAGAGATTTTCAATAGATTCCCCAAGTCATTTATGACTTGTACTATATGATAGTTTGGTCACCGACCATCCCATTTTGTTTTTAAAACCATTTCCTTATTTAGAAGTCTTCGATGGTTCCAAATGGCGCTCAAGCAAAAACTTTAGCAAAACAATATCAGATGAAAATTCCGACTAAACCAGAACCTCCAAAATAGAAATTTTAGGTTGGGTAGACCTTTGGTTTGGGTATTGCTTTACCTAAAAACATTTCGACCCATTAATCAAAAAGTTGATAAGTTGGAAGTATGGGTATAGGGCCCATATTTGGTAGCAATGACCTCGAATGGAAAATCCAACTTCACCAAGGCATTTGGAATGTCGAAATTAGTATGGTTGCATATCTCATTTTCTTATATTGGACTTTGTATGCATCTCAAGGCCTTGGATAAAACTTGGAATTGAATTCTAAGTTTCATTCGTCGTTAAGTGTAGCTAGATACCGCAATCATAAAGGATTTGGTGCGAATGCAATGACTGCGATCACGACACGTATGGATGCGCGATCATAATAGCTGAGGGACTGGGAAAGAATTGTTTAAATAATATTCTTCGTGGAGTATTGGCCATTTTCCCCATTGTCTTGTGTCCCAAAACCCTAAGAGAGAGTGTAGACCTCAAAGTGAGTCTTTGGTGTTAATTGGGATCTTGAATAATCCGCGTAATCATTACAAACGTTGAATCCAAGATATGAATCCTTTAAATTTAGTGTTGACTTCTTAATTGTTTGACCCAAAACCCCAAATGTTTGAGGCATGATTCTATCAACAAATATGGTTGATTTGCACCAATTTGATGAGGGTTATAACTGCCTAATGGTATTTGAGCTCTGGGTTAGTCTCGAAAACTCATTTTTCATATGTGGGAACCACTTGGGGGGTTTTGGTATCATTTTAGACCCAAAGAACAATGGTGCAATATGGGTGTTGTTATTCTCATAATAATGCATAGATTATGTTATTAATAGCTTGGCTCATGGAAGAAGCTTCGAGGAAAAGGAAAGCAAAGATTGTTGGTTGGTGAGCTATATTTGGATTCAAGGTAGCTTAGGCTTACTTGTGTTAGATTGATCTTTATTGTAGTATGATTGTGATATTTTGCTAAGATTGGGTGGGGTCTAAGATGTTGAAATGGTAGGTGATACACATAAAGTATGACACTTGAATTATAGTCTAGAACCTTTGTTAGTTGGACGTTCTATCTCATGAATAGCATAAGAATGCTCTAGTTGCTCTAGTTAGACTGGAGTGACTTCGTTCACTTACCTTAAGAGTATGTTGACCTAGATATACGTAGTTCTAAATTGTCCTTAGATGCTTTGGATGTGTCATGACCCTAGGTATACCTTAGTCGCTACAATGGTACTTATACCCACGAGTAACCACAAGGTAACCCATGAGCTGATACCTATTGTGAGCACTGAACGAAAGAGTAATAAAAATATATATAGAAGATAGTCTGATAAGATACTGTAAATCTGGAATACTGAAATACATAATACTGACATGTTTGAAACAACTGATAAAAACTAAAAGTAACTGACTGACTGTCTGAAAGTCTCTAAACATCATGAGGAGTTTATGGGACAAACCCCCAACTAACTCAGACTGACTAAACATAATAAAATGCTGAAATAACTAAAATAAACATATCATGTCCTGATGGATGAAGACTCACCACTACGACTGCTGAGTAATGCTGAGCTGTCTAAGAATGGTTGGGAAACTGAGCATCCAAACCTATGTTATAAGACAACATAGCGCAAAAGAAAAGTATGCGATTAGTACTTTGAAAGTATTGGTGTATAAGATGAGGACTAGCTGAAATGCATGAGGTAACTGATCATGAATTCATGAACATGCAATATCTAATAATGCAAGACCAAGCATTAATATGTTTCTGAAATAAATCTGAAAGTCTAAAATCTGTATAACTAAATGACTAAAAATCTACACTCTTGGTCAAGTAAACCTCAACTGAAATACACTGATAACTATACTGAGAATGTGGGAGGTATCATATAACTAACATGCCCCAATATGAGCTAATTACGGTCCAACCTATAATCCCAGTTGGAAGGGTGTTAGTACCATACCACGAGTACAAACACTTGCTATGTGGATCCACTAATCTGATGTATCGAAGGACCAGGGTGTCAAGCCTAAACTGATAGGTGACCCCTGAGAGGAAGTTAAGACTAAGCAGATGGGTGACTTATCATATCCTACAATGACTACATAGTTCTGGAATACAGAGACTGCTACTAATGGCTTTGCCTAACTGATGGGGAAGCCGCAATCCCTGCATTTTCTCGGTGATAAGTCCTACTCTCAACTGAACTAACACTGGTACTGAACTGAACTAAGTTTAATTGAACATTATTTCTGATACTGATAGTGCTAATCATGATCATAAATATCCAAGTAAATAACAAGACTCATGGTTTTGCAGAATTATTACGAGAAAATTTGACATCATGTAAAACACATAGGTATCGAGTGTTCGTAACCCACCAACACTAAACGATCATAAAATACAAAATTAAAGATTAAACTATAGGATTTAATTATGGTTCAAAGACCCAAAAAGTAGACATTTCATCAAACATGTGAGAATCATGAACTTGAACACGGGAATGTCTTAAAACACGAGAAACAACATAATTACATGGATAGATACACAATTTGATATAATAACATGAAATTTAATTAGATATGGCGTGGGAAATTGAAACTAGAAACATGAGATAACCTAACTTATCATAGAATCATACTTGAACATAAATGGAGTTCAAAATACTAAGGAAGAACATAAATTTAACTCATATTGAATATAATAAACTTCACGATAGAGGAAAAACTTATACTTCACTAAAAAAAGGGTTTTTTTGGGGTCAGTGGGTGAAAGGACCCATTGATGAACATCCACATACCTTAATAGATGGTTTCTTGAAGATTTCTTGAGGGTTTCTTGAACTTGAAAGCTTCAATTCTTGATTTCTTGAGAAAGAGGCTTGGATTTTGTTCTTGGGAGAGGAGGAGGGTTTTTGAATCATGACTTGAATGCTTAGAGTTAAGAGAGTGGAATTTACGCGTTTAACGACCCCGTATATTGATCAGGAGTAATTAGGGATGATTTAGGGATGTTAAAAGACATCAACACCCTTGAATTAAGTCAAAATGGAGCACTTTTGGCACTATGCAATCACCATATGATGCACAACAATCGTCCAAGCCAAGGTGGACGACGCATGACCATTGCATAGCCCTAAATGGGTGACAAATGTCCATCACACACCCTTTATAGTGTCCTTTAGTGATTGTCATGAGACACAAAACCTTTTCATAGCCATAACTTTTTGCTCGGGGTATCAAATTAAGTTAAAATTGGAATTGTTGGAAATATAACTCAATTAAGGATCATTTGGTGGGTTTTGAGCTGCCAAATTCTATAAATATCAAAAGTTATAAACGTTCAAAGTAGGTCTTTGCAAAATCTACAAAGATTGAGCCAAATCTAAGGCTCTTTGCTTAACTTCACTCTAAGTAATTCCCATGAACATATTTCACTCAAAAGGATTCTTAACACTAGTATAATGATCATGACACACATATTTAAATGCATATCATAGGATTAGAGTTTACATGTGTAGGAATGATGGTTAAAAGTCTTGCTCAAAAATGTTGGGTGTTACATTATCTCCCCTTGGAAACATTCATCCTCGCATAAGACTGGTTAGACAGAGACTACTGAGGAAACTAAGATCATATACTGAACATGCATGACTTAAAACATGGTTACATAGCTGAGTCTAAAACACGATACATGAACTAAACTAATTTCATGAATGCATGCTATGACATTAGATTAGTTACATAGCTGAAACTGAGAATGGAAAAAGAGTAAATCTAAAGAAGATTCTTACCTTAAGCTTAATCTAGGTTTGTAGAGAATAAGATAGGGTACTTGGTTTGCATATCTTCTTCTTCTTCTTCCAAAGTAGCTCCCTCAACAGACTGATTCCGCCAAAGGTCCTTAACCAAAGGAACTTCTTTATTCCTTAGCCTACGAATCTGACAATCAAGGATCTCAACTGAGACTTGTTCGTAGGAAAGACTATCCCTAACTCCCATATCATCTATAGGACTAACTACAACTGAATAGCCAATACACTTCTTTAACAAAGAAACACGAAACACTAGATGTACTAACGCCAAATCTACAGGCAACTCTAGCTTATAAGATACTTTCCCAAAATGGCTCAAGATCCTATATGGGTCAACATAGCGGGGATTGAGATTCTCTTTCTCGCAAAATATTTTCACTCCTTTCTTAGACAAAATTTTCAAATAGACCAAATCACCAACCTTAAACTCAAGATCTCTTCTCTTCACATCTACATAAGATTTTTGATAGCTTTGGGCTGTCTTCATCCTTTCCTGAATCAACTAAAATATCTCCATCACCTCAAACACTGAATATGGCCCCATCACTGCAGCCTCACCTACTTTAAACCAACTAATATAAGAGCTACATCTCCTTCTATAGAGAGCCTCAGATGGAGCCATCTAAATACTAGAGTGATAATTGTTGTTATAAGTAAACACAATAGCTAAGTGGTCATCCCAACAACCTTTAAAGTCAATAACACATGATCTCAATATGTCCTCTAAGGTCTGAATGGTCCTCTTTATCTAACCATCTGTCTGAGGATAAAAAGTTATACTAAGATGAACTTGGGTACCAAGACCCTTCTGAAAAGCCTTCCAAAAGTGAGAGGTAAACTGAGTACCTCTATCTGAAATGATAGAAAAAGAAACCCTATGTTATTTAACTAACTCTCTAAGATAGAGTCTAATGTAATCCTCACCTAAATACGACGTATGAACTGCCAAAAACTAAGTTGAATTGGTCATTATATCCACAATGACCCAAAATGAATCATGCTAATGACGGGTATGAGGCAACCCTATCACAAAATTTATGTTCACCACTTCCCACTTCTAAGTAGGGATGCTAAACTCCTGAAATGACCACTAGGCCTTTGGTGGTCAACCTAGACCTGCTGACAATTTGGGCACTTAGCCACAAACTCTACAATATCATTCTTCATACCACTCCACCAATAAATTTCCTGAAATCATGATACATATTAATGGCTCTTGGATGGATAGAGTATCACGCATCATTCCCTTCTACAAGTATTTTCTCTCTCAAATCATTAACACACGGAACACATAAACTGCCTTGACAACAAAGCACACTATCTTCCCCTTAGGATAAAACCTTTGCTTTCTGATCTGTAACTACTTTCTTTAACTTAACCAAACTAGGTTCCCTATCTTGATTTTCTTTCACTTTGGCAACCAATGAAGATTCTAAACAATTCTAAACACATTTACTACCTTTAGTTGAATCAACCAACCAAAAATCTAATCTAGAAAGATGATGAACCACCTAAACTAATTTATTTTTTTCCTCTTTAACATGAGCAACACAATCTATAGACAGCCTACTAAGGGCATCCGCCACTACATTAGCCTTGCCTAGATGATACAATACATTCATATCATAATATTTTAATAATTCAAGCCATTTTCTCTAATGAAGATTTAGATCTTTCTGCTTGAACACCTACTGTAAACTCGTATGGTCTGTGAACACATCAACATGAACCCTATAAAGATAGTGACTCTAAAATTTTATGGAAAAAATAGTTATTGCTAACTCAAGATCATAGGTAGGATAATTTTTCGCATGGGGTTTAAGTTGTCTAGACACGAAGGCTATGACCTTTCCTTTATGCATCAAAACACAAGAAAGACCAACTCTGGAAGAGTCATAATAAATTGTAAAACCATTTATGCTATCTGGAAAATTCAAGATTAGAGAGGAAGTGAGTCGAGTCTTTAACTCCTAAAAACTCTTCTCACAAGAATTTAACACTAAAATTTGACTTTATTTTGAGTCAATTGAGGCATGGGGGATGTAATAGAAGAAAACCATTCAAAAAAACTTCTTTAATAGCCATCAAAACCTAATAAATGCCAAATATCTAATGGAGAGATAGATATGGGACAATTTCTCGCTGCTTTATTCTTTTAGGGTCAACTCTAATGCTATCACCAAAAAAATATGGCCAATAAAAACTACTGATCTTAGATAAAATTTGCACTTACTGAATTTGGAAAATAACTTATGATCTCTGAGGGTACCAATTCTCAGATGGTCTGCATGATCATTCTCACTAGGGGAATAAACAAGGATATAGTCAATGAAGACTATGATGAACATGTCCAAGTACTATTTAAACACCCTATTCATCAAGTTCATGAAAGTTGTGGGGGCATTTGGTTGTCCAAAAAACATAACTCAAAATTCAAAGTGACTATATCGAGTTTTAGAAAGTGTCTTCAGAATGTCATATTCTCTGACTTTAAGATGATGATAGGTAAATCTGAGGTCTATCTTAGAGAAATAACTAGAACCTAAAGTTCATCAAACAAGTCATTAATTCTCAATAGTAGATATTTATTGTTGATGGTGACGTTGTTTAATTAATGGTAGCCGATGCACATTCTGAGTGAACAATTTTTATTATGCATGATTATGATTGGAGTGCCTCATGGAGAAATAGTGGATCTAATTAAACCCTTATCTAAGAGATCTTTTAACTGTTCTTTTAATTTTCTAAACTCAGCTAGAGCCATCCTGTTGGAGGAATTAAAATAGGTTGGGTATCATGAGTAAGATCTATTCTAAAGTCAATTTGCCTTCCTCAGGGAAGAACATTAGGGAAAAAATTAGGAAATTCCCTTACTACTAAAATTGAGTCAGGACTCCTTGTCTTATGAGGAAGTCTCAGTTGAGACCTTAGATAGAAAATTATGTTATTTAAGGACTAAGGATGTGGCTTTGGTGAAGGTTTTATGGAGGAACTAAAATTTTGAGGAGGCTACTTGGGAAGCAAAAGAGTACATGAGGTACAAGTTTCTATTCATGATCCCTATTCCAGGTAATAGTGCTTAAGGTATTAGATTCATTGTCCTCTTGTTACTTTTTGAGTTCGTCACCTAATTTTGGCATATTCTTGTTATTTCTTATGCTATAAGTATCCTAGCGTATCATTCGAGGGCAAATGAGTATACAGGGGATGGGTAATGTAACAACCTAATAAATTTATCAATTGTATTTTATACCTTACCAGGTTTAAAACACTAATTTTTGATATGAAATGCTCTTAGAGGTCTTAAAGGGTGATCTGGGTAAGTTTCAGAATTTTTCAGAAGAGGTTTAGGGTTATTTTGGAATTTTGAGGCAGTGAGCCCTTGCTTTTTGGCATACCACAGAGGTTAGACTATTATTTTGATATAGAATAGAGGTAGTGTGCCTTCACGATAATGTCGTGTCACAGAGGATAATATTTCCAATAAGCAGTAAAGCATGGAGGTTAGCCGTGATAGGATCATGCCACACCACTATATAAAAGTCTTGTTGTCTTTTTTTTTTCCTCAGGATAAGGGGTAACGAGGTATTTTCACCTATGTATGACCTTTAAACATTATATGAGCATATTTTAATCACTTTTCAAAGAGTAAAAGCTGTTATTTCACTCTCAATCACAAATCCTAAGAAAAGCTTAAGGGTTTCATACGTTCACCTTTCGGGTTCTAAGTTTAAAATTACTTGTAATTTTTTGTGTGACTAATGCATACATCTCTCTCCTTACACTTGGATTTACTTAACGGCTTGAAATTGGTTAATCTTTCACTTGGTTTGAATGTTAAGTTTTGAACTATCGGTTGAGGTTTTGGGATATAAATTAGTTGAATATTTTTTCCATTATTACTATTGCTTTATTATGAATTGAATTATTTGTTTGTACACTTATTGGGGTGAGTGGGAATGGTAAATGAATTTAGGGGTACAAGGATTACCTAAACTTGTGAATAATGTAATCAGGGGTACAAGGATTCCCTGAATAATTGGTTTTGGTATTAAAATTCATAAAAAAACCCAACCCATTTGCATAATTGGTTTTGGAATATAGTTAATCACTTTTTTTGGTATACTTATTTAAAATTAATGCATTGCATAAGTGGAAAATGGATAAAAATGATCTTGAAAACCTTGTGGGGGTACAATGAACTCCCAAAGTGAATGATTTTCTAAAACCTTATAGAGTACAAAGGAATCCCCTAAGTTGATTCTAATAATGGAGCGTGGAGTACAAGAATTCCCTAAAAGTGTTGGCTTATAGTCGGTATAATGATATTCCTTAATGATGCCTTTATGTTTGAATCCTTAATGTTATAGTTGGTTATGAGTGTTAAATATTTTAATTAGGCTTAAAAGGGGTTATGTTCACTAAATTTTAAGGGTTGAGTCCCAAAGGACTGATACTGGAAACTTATGTTTCCTGATGTGAGCGTTAGTCTAGATAACTGTGTGCTTATGTCACACCATGTATATTTGTATCATGGATGGCATAAAGTACAATGGATTCCTTGGTATTTCATAATATCTATGGTTCATATGGCTAACATACACTGGGGCTCTTTCAAAAGGTAAAGCTGAACCCATATAGCCTGTGGGTGCCTGTTTATAACAATTGAGCTACATAATCCAGGAAAGGTTTTAAAATTGCATATTAAACCTTATTCCCTACCCCAACATATTATATATTAATATGTATATATATATATGCTTGTGTGCCTTTGGATTTTGGACTAATTTTGGATTATTGATCATGGCATTATTTTATCCCTTATCCTTGAGTTACATGTGAGTGCTCAACCCGCTAACCATCTATGGATTTTGTATCCCCACGAGAAGCATGCTTAAAAATATTTCCACTTTTCCCGTACAGTGACTAGGTAATAGTGGGATATCCGTGAATCAAATTGAAGTGGTGAGCTTCCATCTTCGAAAGACCTTATTTTATGTTTTGGGTTTCTTTATGTTATGGACTCTTTCTTTTGATCTTGTTTTTGGCTATTGTTAGGGGTATGTCCTATCTCTTTTTAATACTCAATTAGTTAGAGGATTTGTTGTTATTATTATGGACTTGGGTATTGGTTATTGGTTCTTTTGGCATACATAGATGTATCTGAGTTTACTTTTTTTATCTTGTTATATGTTCAGAGCTTAGTCCTTATTAGGGTGTATTCTCTATTTGAATAGGTAAGAAGGGGTAATCTTTGCTCCACAATAGACTTGAGATACCATCACAGCCAGCCCTTGTTCATGTTGTGACAAAGTTGGTATAAGATCCTAGGTTCATGGTCAATTATGTGTCCATAAATACGTGTCTGGTAGAGTCTGTTTAATGTGTGTGTAGAGTACCAAACTTATAAAGGAGAGGTTACAAGGCATTTAAGAATGTTTTCCTTTCTAGTTGTTCTATTTTTAGGCTATAAAGGTCTTGAATCTTCTCTAATTTCTATTTGTCCGGCTTTTAGATTATGTATCCAAGAAGATCTAATACTCGTGGAACCTCATCTATCCTACCCGATGATAATGTGGATAACACTCATCTTACTTATAAGATACAAACCCAGTCCAGGGTCACTACTTTTGATTATCCTTGTGGAGTTCCATTGATCTCTATAAATCCTTCTCCTGTTGGTGGCACTCCTACTCAATCACCTCCTAGAGATATTACTAATGTTATGTTTTTCCATTTTATTCATCAATTAAGCTAGCCAGTAACATCTCAGTCATTTCAGTTGAGTCTTGCTGGTGCTACTGTGAGATCTTTGACGATACTTGAGTTGGCCAGTTTATGAGATCAAATCCTTAAATTTACACTGGTACTAGGGCTGAAGAGGATCCCTTAGGTTTCACAGATGGATGGATTAGATCTTTTAAGTGATGCATGGCATTGATATAAAGGGCTTAGAGTTTGCTGCTTATCAATTAAAGGATATAGTCTATCAATGGTATAAAGAGTGGGATCAGTCTAGGGTGATGATGCGGAGGTAGGATTATGGGATGACTTTTCTAATGCCTTTTCAGATTGCTTCTTTCCTTAGAAGTTGAGGGAGGCTAAAACTAAGGAGTTCATGAATTTGAATAAAGACAAACTAACTGTGAAGGAGTATGCCTTGAAATTTCATTAGTTGACCCATTATGCTCTGGAGTTAGTGTCTGGCATGAGGGTTAAAATGAGAAAAATTTCTCCTGGGTTGTACTATGATTTAATTTTAGAGAGCGAGGATGCCTTGTTGAATAAGTGTATGGATATTTCTAGACTTATGGTATATATGCAATAAGTTGAAAACAAAAAGGAAAAGAAAAAGAAAGAAAAGATATGGGAGAGGCAGGGTAAGAGATCTTGGTATTCGAATTAGGGTGGAGGTCAGTAGCAGGGTGATAGAGATGGTGGAAAATAGTCTAGGAGGAAGTGGGGAAATTTGGGTTCCTATTCAATGGCTAGCGCTCTTAATACAAAGTCATCCAGCGATTACCATTTTCAAAGTAGTGATAGTCCTAGGGCACAGGGTGCCCAATCTTAGGCCATTTGGGCCTAATCAGCTCTGTCCTATCCTCTATATAGATTTTATGGTGAGTTTAATTATGGTTTCTAAAATGAGTAAAAGAACTAATGTTTTGGTTATGGTCAACTTGGGCATATGTAAAGAAATTATCCCATGGTTAAGTTCTCTTCTAGGGCTAATAAGGACCTTGTTGCTACTTCATCAGCTCCAGCATCGAAGGGTGTCACTTTTAGTACTGTTACTGGTTGGAATCATCTGTATGCCTTTGGCACCTACCAAGAATATGGAGTATCCCCTGATGTTGTCACTGGTATATAATAACTCTTTTCCCATGATGTTTACTATTTTCTTGATCTAGATTCTACTCTTTCTTATGTGAACCTGTATGTGTCTTTCCATTTTGGTTTCAATCCCAAGTGTATTTATGATCCTTTATCTGTGTCTAGATCAGTGGGTGACTCTATTGTTGCTAGGATAGTCTATAGGGGTTGTGTGGTATTTGTCCATGGTAATGAGAATTTGATAGACTTGATAGAGTTGGATATGCTTGATTTTGATGTTATTTTGGGGATGGATTGGCTCTATTCATGTTATGCCTCTTTAGATTGTTGTACCTATAAGGTCATTTTCAAATTCCTAATGAGTCGATTATTGATTGGGAAGGAAGTATCCTAGTGCCTAAAGGGAGGTTCATATCTTATCCCAGTGTCTATCATTACAATTTGTTCTTGTAATTAATAAATTTCTTGAGGTTTTCCCTGATGATTTTCTTGGTGTCCTTCCCAATGGTGAAATTGATTTTGGGGTTGATTTCCGCCCAAACACTCAACCTATATCTTTCTGTCCCTATAGAATCGCTCCAACTGAGTTGAGGAAGCTTAAGGAAAAATTGAAAGATCTCCTTGATAAGGGTTTTATCCACCTAAGTATTTCTTCATGGGGTTCTCCTGCACTTTTTATGCTTAAAAAGGATGGTTCCCTTTGGATATTCATAGATTATTGCCAGTTAAATACAGTGACTGTGAAAAATAAGTACCCTTTTCTGAGAATTGATGATTTATTCGACAAACTCCAGTATGGTAAGTGATTTTCTAAGATTGATCTTTAATCGGGTTATCATCAGTTGAAGATTACCCAGGTGGATATCCCTAGGAATGCTTTCCATACCCAGAATGGACATTTCAACTTCTTAGTCATGTCTTTGGGGTTGACCAATGCCCGACGACATTATGGATCTAATGAATTTGGTATTTCGTTAGTTCTTAGATTTGTTCATCATTGTGTTTATAGATAATATTCTGGTGTATTCCAAGAGTGAGGAAAATTTTGCCGATCACCTCTATTTGGTGTTGCAGAACTTTAAAGATCAATGATTTTATGTGAAGTTTTTTAAGTGTGAGTTCCGGTTTAATGCAATGACTTTTTTGGGTCATGTTGTTTCTAGTGAATGGATTATGGTGGATCCAGAAAAGGTTGAGGAAGTGAATAAATGTCCTAGACCAATGACTCTAACCAATAGTTAGAGCTTTTTTGGTTTGGCCAGGTTTTATAGGAGGTTTGTTGAGAGCTTCTCTTCGATTGTTGCTCCATTAACAAAATTAACTCAGAAGAAGGTAACATTTCTGTGGTCGGATAAATGTAAGGGATGTTTTGAGAAGTTGAAGGATGAGTTAACTTTTGCTCCGGTCTTGAACCTACCCAGGGGTATTGATGGATTCATGGTTTATTATGATACACCCTATGTGGGACTTGATTCTGTGTTAATGTAACATGGTAAGGTATAGGTCTATGCTTCTAGGCAATTGAAAGTTCATAAAAAGAATTATCTAACTCATGACTGGAGTTTTTAGCTGTGGTGTTTGCATTGAAGATTTGGTGACATTACTTATGTAGGGTTCATGTTGACATTAATTCTGATCATACGAGCCTGCAGCATGTGTATCTCAGGCAAAAGAGATGGCTTGAGTTACTCAAGGACTACGACATGAGTTTTCATTATCATCCAGGTAAAATTAACGTGTTTGCTGATGCTCTTAGTAGGTTATATATGGGGAGCCTATCATATTTGGATGACAAGAAGCATGGATTGGTGAAGGATATTCACCATTTGGCTAACTTTGGAGTTCGTCTTTTGGATTCTGAAGATGGAGGTGTTTTTGTTCAAGAGGTGGTGAAGTAATCTCTTGGTGCTGAGGTAAAAATAAGGATGTTTTGGATCCTATCTTGATGCAGATCAAGGATGATGTGGGCCAACAAAAAGTTATGGATTTCGATATTAGTGGTGATAGTATCTTATGGTACCAAGGAAGGTTGTATCTTCTCGATGTGATGGGTTACGTGGAAGTATTTTGGCCAATGCTCATGAGCTGTGGTATATGAATCATCTTGGTTAGACGATGATGTATCATGACTTAAAAGAGATTTATTGGTGGAGTAATATGAAGCGTGATGTATCCAATTTTGTAAGTGCATGGTGTGTCAAGAAGTGAAGGTAGAGAACTTAAGGCCCGGTGGGCTATCCCAAGAGATTGAGTGGCTCGTATGGAAATGGGAAGTGATTACTATGGATTTCATTCCTGGTCTTCTCATGTCTTGCAATTATTTTTATTTGATTTGGATAATCGCAGATAGGATGACTCAGTCCACTCACTTGTTGCCTATGAGGACTAATATTCGACTGATGATTATGCTAAGCTTTTCATTCAGGAGATCGTGAAATTGCATGGTGATCCAATATCAATCATTTTTGATTGTGGAACTTAGTTCTCATTTCATTTTTGGCATTCGTTTCAGAGTAGTTTGGGCACTAAGGTAAACCTTTGTATCTTTTTCCACCCGCAGATGGATGAAAAGTGGAAAGGACCATTCAAACATTAAAAGATATGCTTTGGGCTTATGTGATTGACTTTGTTGGTAGTTGGGTTGATCATTTTCCTCTCATCGAATTCTCTTATAACAACATCTATCACTCTAGTATTGGCATGGCTCCATTTGATCCTTTGTATAGTAGAGGGTGTAGATATCCTATTGGGTGGTTCAAAGTTGGTGAGGCTGGATTGTTTCGTCCTGACTTGGTTCATCATGCCATAGAGAAGGTAAATGTGATATAGGATAGGCTTAAGACTGCCCAAAGTCGCCAAAAGTCCTATGCAAAAATGAGGCGAAGAGAGTTGGAATTCGATGTTAGTTATTGGGTGTTGTTGAAGGTGTGTCATGACCCAAACTAGTTCCTGTACATGACGGGCATTTCAAGTCCACCGAGGACCAAATACCACCCCCTTTGCCTATTCAACTAGATTACAATACAACATAACAATTGAACTCCAAAAATAATGAGATAGAAGAATATGATTCAGACCCAAAGAACAATATGAATTAAATAAGCAATGCCAAGTCCACTGTACTGTCCAACAAAGCCTCTAACAAAACCAAAGATAGATTGGTAGGGACATGCCCCCGACTATAGAGTAAAACAAATCCATGATAAATAGTTAATAAATAATAGAACCCTAAAACATCCAATGGGGTCTTCCTAAGGATGGAAGCTCAGCACTTTCATTTGACTCAGGAGATGTCCCACGATCGACTATTCGTTGTGCAGGAGGAGTAGAGGCGTGGAAAAATCCTGAATCTCGTGGGATACAGCTACTGGAGACGGTTAGCGGTTGGATAATGCCATGATCAACAGTTCAAAATCATTCAATTTCTAGGCACATAATCAAATACATAGACACACACACACACACACACACATATATATACATATATATATCACAGGCAGGGGTAGAGAATAAGGCTTAACATGCACTTTAAAAGCTTCACCTGGGTTGTGTAGCTTAACCATCATATAATAAAACCCACAGGCTATATGGGCCCCAACTCACACCTTCTTTTCGGGCCCTAGTACTTGTAGCCAGATGAACTGGAGAATAATTTCATATATATGCACGGGGGACTTGAACCTTCAAATCATATACTAAGGTGACTTTAGAACCAGATCATGTAATGTACTATAGGGGACTCAAACCTCCCAATTGTATAATAATAATAGTAAGGTGGACTCAAACCACCAGGTCATAGGAAAGGGCACTCAAACCCTAAAGACATTTAGACTCCCACGTCAGAAAATTCAGTTTCCAGTATTGGTCCCTCGGGACAGCCACTTTCACGGACCAACTATACAACCCTCTTTTAAGCTCCATTAAATCATTTATCACATATTCCCATTTATTGAACCATAATACACATTTTTCCATATACTGTTGGTATCGTCATACCAACTACACTTTCAAGGTAACATCAGCATGCCAAGCCAATTATCATCACTTTGGGAAAATGACAACCCCCTTGGTTCAATTATACATCATCTTGGAGAATTGCACAACCCATAAGGTTTAATTCAAAATTGCTAGGTTTCATTAGCTTTTCACATTATGCAATAGTTCAAGATTAGTTCAATGTGCATACTTTTCATATTAAAATCCAATTTCACAATATGGGATTGAGGTCATTATTCACAAATTTGGAAAATCACAGTCCCCTAGTTTATTCACCATACCAATGCACCCCATAAGTTCAAAACCATAAATAAAACATGAATAGTCATATGTAAACCATGGGAAAAGCAATCACATCAACAATGTTTTAAAAGACCTCAACCCATATTTCAAAATAATTAATAAAATCACGTGGATAAAATTATAAACACATGATTTTGATAAAATAATAGTTAGGGAAGACTATTATGCCTTAGATAGTCAAATATTTGTGAACAATTGAAAACTTGGAACCCAAATAATGAACATACGTTGAAACCCTTAGGCTTTCTTGGGATTTTGAGTTTGAGAGCGACATAATGGATGCTGTGTCATGAAAACTGATGAGAATTGGCTTATATAGCTTGTAAAGGTTGTTTATTAGTGAAAGGACCTTATTCCCCTCATCCTAATTAAAATAAAATAAAACAGTCGCAGTTTTACATAGGGTCATGGCACAGACCTTATCGCAGAGACTAACCTCTGTGTTGCAAACTTAACACAGAGGCCAACATCTGTATCACGAGACTATCACTAGAGCTATCCTCTGTGGCATATTGATATTGCGAAGGCTTACTGCCTTCGTGACCCAAAACAACCCCGAATCCTATCTGAATATTCTAAAACTCTCCCGAGACACCCTTTTAACATACCAAAGTACAATATAAGTAAAAAAAATGATGTTTCGAACAAGGGGAATCCAAAAATAAAAATTCTCAAAATTTGAGGGTGTTATATTATCCCTCCTTTTGGATCATTACTCTTTACACAAGAAAAATAATATTACACTAGAATCAAATAAAAAATTCCAATGATTACAAAGGAAAATAGAATTCACACCATAAGCTCCTTTGTCTGACACATGGAATAAGAATGGGTACTTAGCCCTTATGTCTTCCTCCGCTTCACTAGTGGATTTTTCTACCTCATGATTCCTTCCAAAGGACCTTTACTGAAGCTACATATTTAGCTCGTAACGTACAAACTTTTATATCCAAGATTTCCATCAGGAATTCCTTGTATGAATGGGAGTCTGAGATACCGACACTCTCAATAAGCACCACCAAGGAAGGATGACAGACATATTTATTTAAAATGGACACATGAAACAGAGGTTGAATAGAACCCAGACTTACAAGAAATTCTAGTCCATGGGCAATATTTCCCACTCTATTCAAAATAAGATATGGGCCAACGTAATTGTGACTGATCTTCCCAGTCTTTCCAAATTGTATCACTCCCTTCATGAGAGACACCTTTAATAACACCTAATCACCCATATCAAACTTTAACTCTCTTTGCCTCACATTCATATAGAACTTTTGGCAACTTTGGGTGGTCTTAAGTCTATCCCGAATCACATTCACCTTATCATTAGTTTGATGAACTAAATCAGGAACGAATAACCTTATCTAACCAACTTTGAAACACCCAATAGGGGATCTGCAGCCCATGTACATGAATCTACTCAATGCAGCTTTCAAACTCCCTAGGACACTCTGAAACCTTAGGCTCTGATACTAAGTTTTTTCATGACTCGAGGCTACCCCTCATCACGACAATAGTGCTTACGATCATAAGTGACCACTAGATAACCCATGAGTTGCTACTTGATATGTGAACTAAATAAAATAGCAGTAAAACAACATATGCAAAAGAATACTCTAAGAAGATAATGTAATTCTGGAATACTTAAATTCAAAATACTAAAACGTTTGAAATAACTAATAAAAAGAATGTATTTGGCTGACTGTCTAGCTGATTGTATGGTTTGTCTGAAAGTTTCTAAACTGTCTGAGGAGTTGATGGGATAGACCCCCCAACTAACCCTGACTAACTCAACTTGAGAAAGTACTGGAGTAACTAAAATAAACAAATCATGTCCTCAATGGATGAGAACTCACCACTACTGCTGCTAAATGTCGCTGAGCTGTCTTAGAGTGGTCAGAAATTGAGCGCCCAAACCTATGTTATAAGATAACATAGCACAAAGAAAAGTATACAGTCAATAATTTGAATGTACTGGTATATGAGATAAGGACTGGCTGAAATGCATGGCAATAATTATACATAAATGCAAAATCATATAACTTTTATGAATTCAAGATCAAGTATAAATATGTTTCTAAAATAATCTATAAACTGAACAGTTGAAATCTGTATAACTGAATAACTGAGGTTCTATTTACTTGGTAAAGCAAACCTGAAATGAAATATACTAATTATTTTACTGAGACTGTGAGAGGTATCATACAACTGATAATCTCTAATATGAGTTATTCGAGGTCTAACATATAACCCCAGTTCAAAGGGTGTCAATAGCGTGCCACAGGTACTGACACTGGCTATGTGGATTAACTAATCTGATATCCCAAAGGACTAAGGAGTTTTTTATGAACTGGCGGGTGACTCCCAAGAGAGTGTCAGTCCTAATTTGGGGGGTGACATCTCATAATCCTACGTTCACTATGTAGATCTGGAACTTAGGGACTGCTACTAAGGACCCAATCCTATTTGGCGGGTGATCCACCATCCATAGGTTTGCTTGGTGCTAAATCCTACTCCCAACTAAACTAACACTGGTACTTAACTTAGCCGAAGTAGATACAACTGAATATACAAATGACATTGTTCATCATGATCTGATCATAATAACTGACTGAATGATATTACTCATGGTTCAACTAGAATCATTTTTGATACACTAAAACCATATAAAATAACTAGGTATCGGGTGTTCATAACCCACCAACACTAAATGATTATAAAATACAACATCAAACTAGAAATACTATAGTATGAAATCACAGTTCAAAAAACAAAAACATGGGCATTTCATCAAACAAGTATTAATCATAAACTTGGATATGGGAATGCCTTAAACATGAGGAAAAAAATATGATTACTTGGCTAAATTCATAAATTGAGAGTTAATACTGAAATCAATTGATCATGACATGGGAATTGCCACACTTGAAGCATGATATGACTTATTTTACTTGAAAACACTTATAACTATAGCTTGAAATTGATTTAACAAGAAATTAATGGACGTATTTTATCAAGAACAGGTATAAGCTCATAGATTAAACCAAAAGAGGATTTTTGAGCTCCATGGGTGAAAGGGAATAATGGATGAACATCCTACATACCTAACTAGATGAATTGTTAAAGGTTACTTGAGAATTTCATGAAATTAAAGCTTGAGTTCCTTGATTTCTTGTTAATGAGTTAGGGTTTATTCTTAGGAAGAAAGAGGATTTGTCAGTAAAAGGGCAAATAATGCTCCTTAGGAATCCCAAATTTATGCCATGGACTAGCTGGGTGAAAAGAACTGACCCAAATACCCTTAAAATGTCAAGAACAAATCTTGTATGAAAAAAGAGGGGGCGGTGTGGGCTCTGGAGCAACAGACTAACACGGGCAGCGCCTGCCTTAGGGCGGTGGAATAAATTAGGTGGTGCCCACCTTAGAGAGGGGGAATAAAGGGGGAGACGCTTGCTTATCCCGGTGGTGCTACTGGTTTGGTTTTTGAAACATGCCCCTACGCTTATATGAAAATTCCAAAAATCACCTAAGACATACTTTGAACTACCCCAATCAGGAATCTACTCAAAAATCAATGTCTCTAGGTGGGGAAGTCCAAAATAAAAATAATCAAAGTTTAGAGGTCTTGAAAATGACTAAGTCCTCAATACTTAGTGAAATTTTTAAGTCTTGGACACCTTAAACATGGAACTGTGAGATGAATTAAGCTAGGATCTTATGGGGTATTACAAGTCTGGAAAAAAGTCAATTCCAAAATCAATCTCCCTATCGAGAGGGATACCAGGAATATCCTTAGGAAAATACTATGGGAAATTATTAACCATGGGAATGGATTGTACGGGAGGACCCTCCGAGATATAATCCTTAACCCAGATCAAATGATAAGCATATCTCTTGTAAATAAACTTATAGGCTCTAAGAAATGATATGAATCTTCCCTTGGGCACTAGAGAACCCCCCTCCATCTCAATGATAACCTCATTAGGGATATTAAACATGACCTTACGAGTTCAACAGTAAAAGGAGGCATAGTATGAGTGCAACCAATCCATCCCTAATATGATATCAAAATAAACCATGTATAACTTTATCAGGTCAACCAGAGTTTCTCTACCACCAACAGATACCACACAAGCCCTATAGACTCTTCTAGTAACCACAAAGTCACCCATCAGGGTAGAAATAAAAATGGGATCAAGGATATGCTCGAGACTAAAAGCAAAATGCACAATCATAAATAGGGCAACATAAGAAAGAATAAACCCTGAATCTATCAAATAATACAAATCATGAGTAAAGAGTCATAACATACTCGTAACGACATCCAGAGATGCCTCAGAGTCCTACCGGGTAGCAAGAGCATATAAACGATTTCGGCGAGTTCCAATACAAGAAGTAGAAGAAACACCCTTTGGTGTAGGATTTGATGAGATGGAAAAAGGAATCATACGTGCCCTTTAAGAAATCTTAGAAGGACAATTTCTCTACAAGTGACCAATCTGACCACTTTAAAGCACTTGTTCCTCCCTTCTTTGCAAAATCCATAGTGCATCTGACCATAAAACCTATAAGGAGGATATGATAGATCTGACTAAACCACACCATCTTGATTTAGGCACCCTATGCCCTATTCCACTATTATACTGAGAATGACAATCACTTGACGAATTCAAATAAGGATCACTAGCAGTAGAGTAGGAAACATAACTCATCATCTTCTTGTTAGACCACTTTCAAATATCTCGAACACTATGTTGCTTACCTTCACCTTGATAAAAAAACTAAACTTCTTATTCTACCTTTCCCCTATCTTCTCTTACTTCTTTTTCTCTTTTTTAACCCGCTGCATGTACACAACCAATCTTGAGATGTCTATATCCTAGTTCATCAATGTAGCCTTACTCTCTAGAATCAAATCACGGGATAACCTAGAAGAAACTTTCCTCATTCTATCCCTCATGCTAGAGCCCAACGTAAGAGCATATCGAGACAACTGATGGAATTTCAAGGCATATAGCTTGACCATCGTCGTACCTTGCTTCATATTTGAAAACTCTTTCGTCTTCATCTCCCTCAAATTTTGAGGAAAGAAAAAAAAGCACAAGAGGAATCATCCCACAGTGCAGGTTCGACATCATCTCCCTTAGACTATTCCCATTCCTCATACCATTGGTATGCTACATCCTTCTGTTGATAGACAGCGAATTCCACACCATCCATATTAGTAGAATGCATAACCTGGAAGATATTCTCCATCACATCTATAAAACCTTGAGGATCCTTCTTAATATTAACACCAGTAAAAGTTAGAGGTCTCAACCTCATAAACTGGCCAACCATTGTGACCTCAGAAGATAGAGTAACAGAATCTACACTCTCAGACTGAAAACCTACCAACTAAGCCAATATATGAATAGACTAACAAAATTCTGCATTTAACACATTAGCCTGATGAGATCAAGGAGGACCAAAGGTGATCAGTGGAACACTAGAAGGGAAATCAAGAACTGGACCCCTAGATCAGGTCTGTACCCCATTTGCAGGGCATGTCCCATCAATATTGTCCTCAAGTGGGACAAAGGAGTTTTCATTAGCTTCAGATCATTTGGGAGGCATGATATGGTAAGCGAACACATGGGAATTAGAGAGACTTAATACATCAGAATCTATAGATTTAAATAAGACAAAAATAAAGGGAAACATTCCTAAATTCCTCACAGCCTCTTTCTTATAAGTGTGGTATGCTATATTCCAATAAAAGAGACTCTACTTGACACGGCTTTGTTGGACACCCAATGACACTAAAATATCATCTCTGATACCACTCTGACATGACCTAAACCAGCGCCTGTCGGTGTCGAGTATCACAAGTCCCATATGGATCGGAGATCCCCCCTGCACCTAACCAACCCAAAAACAATACGCCAAAGTTGGAGAATTCCAAACATATAACAAAATAGCATACAATTGCATAGGAAAAGTTTCAATGCATGTCCATAACCAACCTCTGTCGATTGGGAAAATGACCTTATGACACCACCCAATAACCATATTAGTCCAAACATAGCCTTTTAAAAAATAATCCAAACCAAATAACAATAAACTATTGGAACATGCCCCCAACATTAGCCAAAAATAATATCCAATAGTATATAACTCAAAATATAAACATAATCCTGAAATGGAACCTTCCGAAGAATGGAAGCTCACTATTTCAAGTCAAATCTTGATAAATCCACAATCACTGAGCAGGAGAAGTAGAAGTATGACCAAATCCTGCATCGTGTAGGGATACAACGTATTTAGACGGTTAGCAAATGGAGCACTAGTATGTAACTCAGGGATAAGGATAATATATTGAAAAATGCAAAAATTCAAAATTCATTCCAAAATCAATGTATAAAATCAAATGCATAAATATATATATATATATATATATCACATGCTGGGATAGGGATTTAAGTTTAGAATACACTTTTAAACCTTAGCCTAGATTGTATAGCTCAATCATGATATAATAGTACCTATGAACTATATGGGCCCCAACTCTCACACTCTGGTCGGGCCCCAATACGTGTAGCCACATAGACCAAAGAACAATCTCATACATATGAACACAAGGGAATCTAACCTCCCAATATATACTAGAGTGACTTAACCACCCGATAATATAATGATTAACGTGGGACTTAAACCTCTCTAATCATGAAATAAAAAGGGGTACTCAAACCTTCCCGGTCAAAAGCAATTTGCATTGTCGGTTACCTAGACTTCCACATTCAAGAATCAGCTATACAAACCTTATTATACCCTAATTAAAACATTTATCACACAATCCCATTCATGAACCGTATTTCATATTAAGGCATACATTGTTGGTATTGTCATACCAACTACAATTACAAGGTAATACATCATGGCAAAATAATTTCCATTATCTTAGTGAAAAAAGCCCTCTGTGTTCATTAATACAAGGTGGGGAACACCGACTTTCTTTGTTTATTGCCATTGTGTTTCAAATATTTCTTTATATCATGCAATAGTTCAAGACTAGTTCAATTTAAAAATTCCTACCTTTCTTATAACTCAAAACCGACTTCACACTATGGGTTGGGGTGATAACCATTTCAAAAGTCACAAGTTTGAGAAAATTATAATTTCCTTATTCACCCACCATACCCATGCACCCATAAGTTCAAAACCATAATTAAAGTATGAATAATCATAGTTAAATAGTGGGAAAACATTGTTCAATAATAAAAATTCAAAACCCACAACCCTTGTATTCAAAACCAAAACAATTCCATATGAATAACACTTTATTACATATTATTCTTAACAATTAACAATAAGGGAAGAGATAAATTCCTGAAATAGAAAGATGTACAGAGAGAAATCATCCTTGAAAGCCCTAACTGATCAACCTCTTAAAAATCCTAAGTGTTCTTGACCTTGAGGAATTTGAGAGTGTTATAAATCTACTTTGATGTGCTTATGAGGGCTAATGATACCCTAAAAGGGTTATAAGATGTGGGTTTAAAGTTGGGTATGAGGGGAAATAGGTAGAATATCATTAACTAAATGTTGAAAAAAGGTCATTTTTGACTACGAGTCAACCATCGATTCATAACCACCTTATGAATCGTCACTATGACTTATGACAAGGACAATCTCTAGGACACCATCCTCTACTTACCTTAAAACTCAACCAACACACCTATAATAGGACCCTACGACTCATAGGGTCCAGTCGTAATCAACATAGAATTCATGTCTGGGACTTACACTAGACACCCTACAATTTTTACTTTGACTCATAACAGATGCTTATGGCTCATAGTGAGTCACTCGTACTCAGAGTAGAATCATGCCACAAACATACTAATTTAGTTATGACTTATCCCAATGAGTCATCAAGATACCCTACAACTTCAGGGGTCCAGTCGTAACAAAGGCAGTGAGCTCAAGGCTCAAGAAATTTTCAAGCGCCAAAATTCGAGGTGTTTCAACAAGTCATCATGCTCGTAGAGTAGAAAGCTAGTCTCCCAGCCAATTTGAGTAACTGAATTTAATAAGCTACTCCATGTCAAAGACTGATCCTTGTAGAGACAGAGTAATAAATTGAATTTGATGATCTCAACTCAAGAGAAAGCTCATAAACATCCTTGTTTCATTCCAAAAATTAAAATAATTTTTTTCCTCAAAATCATGAAATTATTTTTCAATGGCGTGTTTAAGAATTTAGAACTTTTTCCTACTCACAATCGACTGAAAATACTAGTTACTTTACCTTAGAATGTAGCAATATCATCCATCATTGGTGAGATACCACTCAGTTTGATAAAGAAAATAAACTAAAATAAATACAAAAAATAAAAAGAAACATAAAAAAAAATTTCTCCTTGGGAAAGAACTGAGTTTTGAAGAAAACCCTTGGAGGTTATTTGACACATATTTACCAAAGGCAAAGAGAAAAATGTGCCAAACTTTATAAAAATCACCTAAAATACAAAATCAACACCAAGAAAATTAGCATTGGGTATCATATTATGCCACATGCATGTAATAAGACTGACAAGGGCAATATCCAAAATCATCATCAACATGCCCAACAAGGGACAAATCCATATCAATGTCAATCATGAATAAACAAGAACCATGAGGGTGAAATATAAATCGATATCAAAACGTAAGATAGAGTACATCCATAAATACATCCATGAAATGAAATAATTAGTATAGGCCATCGAATATAAAATAAGGATTCCTCACCCTTCACTAAAAATTATTGCTTTATCCCCAATCCAAAAGTAAAAAGAGAGTAAAGAAGGGTAAAGACTCCCTAAGGCGCACTAGGCACTCAGGTCCACGTCCATAGATAGTTGTACTGGCATACTTGGAGCCTCGTCAAACGATGTTCCTCTTATTGAGTGAGCAACAAATGATATCTCATCAACCGATCAAGATCTTAAACTAGCCCCAATCATCCTCGTATGCTTCTAATCTCTGGATAATTCATTATTGAAATCAAAATATTAGGCTTCAGTAAACCTCTCTATAAAATCAATCCCTACCATATCTCTAATGGGTGTATGCCCAAACAAGTTAGCAAATGGAATTACCTGGCCTGTAGTATCTAGAGAAAAATCCATCTTTCCTTTTTTAGGACAAAAGGATGGCTACCTGGAGTGAAACTCTACACGTAGTCCATCAGTATTGGCCCTTGAAGAAACCACACCCTCATAATCCTCTCTCACCTCTACTATGGCCAATCTACACTAATAATATGCCATGTGGACACATAGAGGTACTAAGCTCCTCTTATAATCTATCATGCAGACAAGTAGAGGTGCTAACCTCTGCTCAATAGCAGTCTAAATATACTAGGGAATATCAACCACCAACCAAGCAAGAGTACCATTGTTTTCCCAAGTCATAGGAGCAACATTTGCAAATATTGTAGTAGAAGACTAGGGTAGTTTGGTGTACCAAAGACTTGGTGCGTTGCTCAAAAAAGAAGGAGGAGCATCATTAGAAACTTAAGGAGTGTCTGAATCAAGTGTAGGAATCAGAAGGGCTTCACACCCTCTAAACTAGGCAAATCTCCCACAACCAAATCTACCAGAATGAGAGAATTTCTCTTAATCCCTATGGGATTATCTTCATCTTGGAAATGTGTGATATCAATAACTCTAGTGCATATAATCCTTCAGTTAATCTTGGGGATAAAAGGAACCTCATAATTACGGTAAAGCAATGAAATAAGAGAGGGAAAGGGTAATAAAGTACTGAGTTTCTTTGTCCTTAGATTTATCATTTCCGCATTCAACTTTATGATTTACTACAATGTCATCAATAATGTATCCAACAATGATAGATCTCTCTATCCTCACATCTTGGTCATTTTATAAAGTAAGTGGGCAGTTGCTAACTAATCCAAGATTATGTTTTTTATAGATTAAAAGTTACCGCGTATTGATTTGACCAATGTCATTGGTCCATAGAGGGAGCCCTTTTATAATAACATAGGCTATCCAACGAAAACATTCATGCCCAATACATACTTTCTTCTTACATTCAACCCTGAATTCTAAATATAATTTATTTATAAGGAGGTGAAAGGAACTTCGACACCCTAAACTAGTACACTAGAAAGACAAAGTTTCCCCGCTACCAGTGATTTGTACTTGTGTTCATTGTTACAGACAACATAGGAGGCATAAAATTCCAGCACTAGTTATGCGAAGTAGCATGGTGGATAATTTGTGGATTATATATCTGTAAAGATATCCCAAACCTATTCTATAACTTGTGCAATGATTTCGGGAAAGTTTTCTTCAACTCTTTTCATGCTAAACACCTTTTCAAGATTGAAACCCTAATTATTTACCCAATCATCATAAAGATCTCTCACACCTACCACTCCAAATTGAATTTGATCAACCTCCTTTCCTATCCATTTTATACGTTACATGGTGCTTTGTACTTCAAGACCTTATTGGAATTCTCTTGTGGCTTGTTCTTTCCCCTTTTTGGTTGTTGCTTTGTGTTGCTCTTATCTTGAGTGGGGCCTTTTTTGAACCCAGCGATATGGTCTTCATTCGAAATATTCTAAGAAAAACAGAGCCAAACAAAAACAAAAGAAAAAAAAGGTAAACTATGTTTTTGAATTTTTGATATATTATGAAAAAAAATAAAGCTAAAGAAAAACTAAGGTGAATGCAAGGCAACATGATCAATGAAACTTATGGGAACATTTCATCACAAAATTCAACCATTGTGAATTCTATATCTCAACACCATCTTCACATTTTGCTAATCTAGCACATAGAATAACCATGATACCAATGGAAGCAAAAATGACCATATACCCTTAAGAATTGCATCACCCAACCTATCATGTAGAAAGGCAAGCATTCATATCCCCCCGGGTTACTTAGACTTTACCCATAGATTCTACGCTAAACAATTTTACCAACTAAAGTCATGGTGTATCATATTGATCAACAAACAACTTCAACTAAAAACTATCTGGGATTCCAGCAATAACGACCAATTGAACTCATATTCATTATTTAAGAATGGTAATTGGCCCCCCAATAATGAATTCATTAACAATTAGTAACATTTTAGTCATCACTCTCTCATTGACATTTTAGCAAACACATGGTGATCATGAAAAATAAGAACTTGGAAAATAAGATAAAGAAACATGTAAGAAAGCCAAGTTCACCAATTTACCACCTAACATGTCCTAGGTACTCATCCTAACATAACTGGATCATCCACTACACTTATTACCAAAGAAACTTCAAGTGGACATTTTATCAAACACATTGTGTGCACAAGTGTAGGTACTCAAGAATTCCCTTTTAAGCATGTACGACCAAGGTACTCATTTCTTATTATTCATTCCAACAATCATTATCGACAAAAATAAACTCAAATGATCAAAACAAAAATCAAAATGTACCATGGAATGTAAAGCACCATTAACACTTGAAAGATAACTCAACTAGTACTTCACAAAAGAACATAACTTTTTAATTCACTTGAGAGATTAGAATGATGAGAGAAAGTCCAATTTAATATTCTGGAGTTGAAATTTTTATGTGGGAAGATATAATTTTGAATTTTAATTGAAGAAGTATTGAAATGTGAAGAAAGAGAAAATATAGTGTTTTAGATGGTGAAAATCAGGTATGCCCTCCTTCTTTGATTGAAAAATTACTACATGTCGGAAGAATGGGTCATTGTAAGTCATAAAAATTGAATTTGGGGTTACCAAGTTGCGTAAGACCATACAAAGATGACCCATCTTTAAATTATCTTCAAGGTCACTTGTTACCAGCTTGTGCAAGCAAGTGCATGGCCTATGTGTGCAGGTGACTTAGTACGACAAAGTAGTTTGCCTGGGCAATGGCAAGGCTGCCTATGTGGTTGGCTTCTGCCTCATGAGCGGGCCTGTTCATGCAGGTGGCCGACACAATCCAAGGAAGTTTGCCTTTTAGAAATTGATCTATTTTGGGCCACCTGCATGGTCACGTCCATACACAGGTGCAAAATATGTGCCTGTAGGTAGTTTTTAACACCGTGAGGCAAAGTTTTGAGCACCCAAACCTACCTTCATGCTTCCCAACATGCTATATCATCGGAAAATACCCAAAATAAGCTATAATTAGTACTAAAATACTAGAAAATAGAAAGAATAAACCTCTGGTTCCCTCCCAGAAGCACCTTAGATTTTGTCGTGGGATGACATTGTTTGTTCATCACTTTGCATCCTTGAAACGAAGCGACTTGACCTTAGCCGCTCTGGGTCCAACTACATTGTAATGCTTAAACCTTTGCCCAGTAAAAAACCCTACTCTTCTCATGGTCTTCTAACTCAGTCACCCTACTTGGATAGTCATTTGAGATTGCAAACGGGTTCGAACACTTATATTTTAGCTTTCCAATAAAGACTTTCAATCTAGAGTTGAAGCGGTGAACATCATCACCGAAATGAAACTCTTATTTCAAGATCGTAGAATCATGATACCTATTTTTTTTTATATAATAAACAAATTTAATATGCCTTAAGTCAGCAATCTTCAAACTCATGAAGTGATCTACTCTATATTTGGAGGTATCCTCCCAATTCATATTCAACTTATGCAAGGCACAGAAAGTATTATGCACAAACTCAATAGGTATGTTACAAGCTTTTCGAATACCAATTTGTAGGGAAACATGCTGATAGGAGTTTTGTATGTCTTCCTATATGCCCTAAGAGGTTGTGCAATACATCCAGAAAGCATCATCAAGTTGTCTCTCCCAATTCATACGACAAATATTTAGTCTCTAAGATGGACTTAATTTCTCAATTCTAAAACTGAACTTGACCACTAGTTTAGGGATGATATAGAGTGTCGACCTTATTCTTCACCCTATCCCTATCAAGCAAGGAACTGAAGACCCGATTAAAAAACTTGAACTACCATCACTAATGATTGCTCGTGGAGTCCTGAATCTTGTAAAGATATACTTCTTTAAGAGAAAAGTGACAATTTTACTTTCATTGATTGGTAGATAAATGGCCTCCACCCACTTTGAGATATAATCAACCGCTACAAGATATAATTAGTAACATATAAACTCAAAAAGTGACCTATGAAGTTGATCACCCATACATCGAACAACTAAACTTCAAGGTTAGGCTTAAGAGGCATCTCATGCCTCCTTGAAATACCCCCTTGTATTTTGCATTGAGGACTCATTTTGAATTACTCATGAGCATCTCTAGTGAGCGTAGGCCAATATTATCCACTTTGGATTACATTTCCAGCCGTTCTAATATAGCCATTATATGCACTGAAATGGGAAGAGTGATAAGCCTTAATAATAGCCTTTATTTCCAACTCAATGACACACCGATGAATCATACTATCTGTATATTCACTAAACAAGTATGGTTCTTCCAAAAAGTACTTCTTTATATCAAACCTGAAACTCTTTTTAATAATGATTTAAATCATCATGAAGTAATCCACCCATAATATAGTCAATATAGTCTACTCACCAAGGCTCAATACTTCCCAAAAGTGATACGACTAACTTATCGGGGAAATTATCATCAAATTTAATCTCACCCAACTTCAAATGATTTGATTCAAGGAGAGAAATATGGTTTGTTACATGATTTTCACAAACCTTTAGGTCTTTAACCTCAAAATCAAATTCTTGTATGATCACTATCTACCTAATTAATCGAGGTTTTGCCTCTTTTTTTTTCCATATGATATGTAAGAGTTGTGTGGTCCATGCGTACAACCACTTTCATATCTAACAAGTAGGCCCAATATTTTTTAAAAGTGTATACCAACGTGAGAAATTAATGTCCCATCATTATATAGTGATGTTGGACATCATTAAATGATCTGCTTACATAGTAGATCTGGTGGAAAAAATTTTCTCTTTCCTTTTTACAAACACCGCATTTAAAGCAATGCCAATTGTATCATATGTTACTTCAAAAGGTATAAACAAATCTAGAGATACTATGACAGGAGTCGACATAAGAAGCTCCTTGACAAAATTAAAAGCACTTAGACAATCACCATCGAATTCAAACTTCACATCCTTTTTAAGTGTTTGAACTGGGGATGAGAAATATTTAATAAATCTTTAATAAAATGCCTAAAGAACCCGGTATGACCAATAAAACTTCAAACACCCATCATGGATATAGGTGGAGGTAACTTAGCAATCACTTCAAGTTTTGCTTGATCAACTTGGATGTCTTTACCCAAAAATCTTGTGACCTAGCACAATGCCTTCCTTGACCATGAAACGACATTTTCCCAATTAAAAATAAGATTTATATTCACACACCGCTCAAGGAAATTACTCAAATGATTAACACCAGAATTAAATGAGTCACCAACTGTAATATCCCATATTTTGGACTAGAATGAAAGTCCGTCATTCCTATGCGTAGATGTTTCAAAAGCCTCAAATTCTATTTTAATTTAGTGTGTTAATAAATTATGTAGTGTGGAAATATATTTAAGAATGAATTTAGATCATAGACATTCCTTAAATCAAGTACAAGTTGAAAGCTTTCCTATTATTCAAGTTTTAGTGAGCGTTAAAACTTGTTCTAAATTCATTCGATCATAAATCCTTTTATATATTGAATTATAGGGCCCAATGTATATCAAATGAAATATCTTTGAATTATCTTTCCAACAATATCAATTTCATCAAAATACGACACCCAAGCAAGAAGTTATGACTTTGCAAAGTAGAGTACGTCACCTGACATAAGATGTACGACGCACAACCTAAGGCGTGTGATAATGTGTGTGACGAACACCCTAATATATGCGATAAGATGTGTGACGCACACCCTAAGGAGTGCGATGAAGTATTCGCCACACATGTGGGTGTCCAGGTGACTTAAATAGTCCATTTTTGGGGTAAAATGGTCCTTTTTCCACCCCTATATAATGCCTAAACACGGAATTAAGCCCTTATTTCACCAAAGCATATTCTTTATTTTAAAATACTCTCAAGAACACAAGCTAGGTTTTCATAAAAGATTCAATTTCAAGGAAATTCCTCCATCAATCATCAAGAATCTTCCTTCTAAGATATGCGTAGTGTTTATCCATGGATCTTTTTCATCCATGGAGCTCAAGAACCATGTTTTAAATAATAAATTATGATCTTTATGTTGTTGTGTGATTATGTTCATGTTGATGGTTGTTAATTGTATTTCAAGATGGTATATAAATGTGTTTCCAAGAAGTCTATGGGCATGTTAGTTGGTAACCATGAATTTGGGTGGTTCAAGATTTCTAAATTTGTTAAGTACACCTATGGTCAATATTATGCATGTAAGGTGTTTGATAAAATGACTAGAATGATAAAAATCATGTATTATAACTTAGGGGTGAACTACATGATAAATTCATCTATTATGTCCCCAAATTATTACAATATGAACTAAATGTTACATGTTTGCCATTCCCTTATGGTTAAATAGTTTCCATGCCATTGTTATGAGTAGTATATATTGTCAAAATGCCCATGATATTAGAATATGATATTTATGACTTGATTATAAGCATTCCTATTCATGTTATATATTATGATGACCAATTACTTCATGAAATACCTCACTCATGTATTATGGATTGTTATTGATGGTCATGTACTTAAGAAAGTCAAGTTGTGTCAGTTTCTTTCCATTGAGTCCTGGGGGTACTTGTACCTGAAAAATGTAGCTGGGTGCCTAGAGCCATGTCATGTTATCATGATACTCTTAGTTAAGCCATGAGAAATAGAGTTAAGTCAGTCATATGACTCAGGAAAACTCAGAAATCTCAGTAGTCTCAGTAATTTCAGTTAATCAGTTCAGTTCAGTGTCTTTCAGATGGGAGTAGGATTTAGCACCGAGCGAGCCTAGGGATGGGGAGTCACCTGCTAGTAAGGACAAAGATCCTTAGAAGCAATACCTAAGTTCCAGAACTACGTAGCCAGTATAGGTAATAGATATTACCTATTAGATAGGAATGACATACTCAGGGGTCACCCATTAACATATTTATATGTATAGGATTGATCCCAAGTATCACCCGCTAGATTAGGAATGACTTCATAGCAGCTGTCTTTATTGATAGGGCAGTATTGACACCCTTCCAGTCAGGGAAGAGATTGGACCCCAATCATCTTAGTATGGGGCATGTCGGTTATATAAATACATCCCACAGTTACAATTTCAGTATCAGTCTTAAGAGTAGAAATCAAAAATTAGGACTGCCAGATACAGTCATTAATCTCAGTAAGGAACTCAGATAGTTCCACAGACTTAAAGACCACCCGTCATATAGGCTTTGTATCTTATAAGTTATTCAGTATCAGTACTTCTAGAGATCTCCTGTCAGATATGCTTGATCTCAATCTCAAATTCAATTGAGTATTCTCATTATTAGTTCCAGAGATCACCCATTATTTAGGCTTAATCTCAAGCTTGGTCACTCTTAATCAATATTAGAGGATTTAAACTATTAGATACAGTCACTCAGTATCAGTTACATCGGTTAGGCCGATCCTCACAGTTATATTAGTAAAATCAGTTGTCATAGCTTACGTTATCAGTATTCAGTTTTAGAACTATTAGACATGGTCAATCAGACCAGTTCTTCATAATTCAAAATTTTAGAAATAGTCATTCATCTATTTAGTATCTCAGTATCGGTAAAGTCATGATGTCAGTATTCAGACTTAGTAGTCAGTATCTCCATGAGTTCAGTAGCAGTTATGTATGTATTTTTGTATTGTCACGTTCATATTAGTCTGCATATTCATGCATATAAACCCCATGAACTTAGCCTACCCCCATGTATACTTAGTACTTTAGTTGTACTGACGCATTTGCGCTATGGTGCTTTCTTTTATGTTACACCATAGGTTCTGAGGCAAAATTCCAGACCAATAGTAGCAATTCCATTAGAAGTGAGTCCTCATCTTTCGAGGACATGATCATTACATTTATTATTTTAGTATTTCAGTTTATTTTCAGATTAAGGAGTTAGTTGGAGACATATTCCTTTAACTCCTTATTCAGACAGTTTAGAGTCTTTCAGACGATTACAGAGTTTTTAGATTCAGACGTTAGTATTTTCAGTTTTGTTTTGGTATAGTGATACCACCTTATTTAGATGTTTTATTGTTCAAGATTGAACCTTAAGACCTTTTAGTTCATGTTTTTCGTATTCTTATATGTATATTATGCAGTTACAGGTACAGATATCAGTCATAGGTTAGCTTGTAGTCCTCCGAGGTCATGAGCACTATGTAGTATTCCAGTTCAGAAAATTGGGGCATTACACCAACCACAGAGAAGTCATCCATGAACACTTCTATGCTATTCCCTACCATGTCGAAGAATATAGACTACATACACTATTGAAAGGTAGAGGCTGCATTACATAGCCTAAAGGGCATGCATTTGAAGGCAAATGTCCCATAGGTATATGTAAATATGGTTTTATCTTGATCTTCAGGGCAAAACAAATTTGATTATATCTTGAATATCCATCATGGAAGCAATACCATCCATGCCTGACTGGTCGATCTAACATTTGGTCCATAAAAGGTTCAGGAAAATGATCTTTCTTGGCCCAATAATTCAAATTATGATAATTCATACCCTCCAACCTGTGACCAAATAGATGGGAACAATATCATTGTTTTTATTTAGGACTATGTCATACCACCCTTCTTGGGAACGCTTAGCCTTACTCACCCACGTACTATTTGAAATTGGGTAAACAACACCCGCATCAAGCTATTTAATAATATCTATCTTGAATACCTATTGCATTGGTGGGTTAAGCCTTATTTTGTGTTCCAAACTAGGAACATGATCCACCACCAATTTCATTTTATGAGAGAAATTTCTGGGAGCATTACCTATGATGTCCTTTATAATCCACCCAATAGCACAAATAAACTTTTTTATAATAGATATCAAGGCCTCCACTTACCAAGGCAATATATCATCCATAATAATTATTATAAAAGTATTATTCTCACAAAAAAAAGACATACCTAAGATGTAAAGGCAATAACTTAAGTTCAAGTTGAGGCAGTTCAATAATAGAAGGTTTGATGAGTGAAATTTTATGATAGTTCAAATCAAGATCCAACTTGTAATGATTTCTAGTATAAGAACCAAGACCCATCAACAAATAAACCACCAAATCATATTCTTCAATCACCTCACTTCTTAATTTACATAATGCACCCACCAAGGGGTCACCAACAAAATCCACCACCATAGTGTTAGTCACCTCATTAAGAATCACATCAATCATCGAAATAACTTGCAAATCCATAGGTTATTTCATGGAATTATGCGTATTGAAAGTCACCTCTTCATTTTCACCTGGTAACTTCATTTTACCATATTCCATATCAAATATGGCCTTTCTAGTATTCAAGAATGGCCTACCAAGAATGATGGGGGCCTTATGATCAATTTCATAATCTAAAATGATAAAGTTGGCTAGAAAAATGAATTGGTCAACCTTTACAAAAACATTATAAACACACCTATAGGCTTCTTGATAGAATGGTCATCCCTTAAAAGACTTATAGTGGTAGGATTAGGAGCATCCAAAACTAGATTTTGAAACACAAATAATATCACACAATGCTTTTTTGAATTAGTACATCCCGATAGTGCAAGGAGAAGTGAATGGATTCTAGTCTTCCTTCTTCACCATACTTATGCTAGATATTATTGCACAACAATTATGATAGTTTCAAAATCTATGACTCTTTTCTTTGTGACCAAGTCTTTCATGAATTCAGCATACCTATTTATCTCTTTTAAAGCATCCAACAAGGAATATTCACTGATAGGTTGCTAAATTTAGAAAGGAATTTCTTAAACTAGGTATCATCTTATGTTATCTTAAGCCTTTGTTGGAATAAGGAAGGAATTTTGATTTATGGTATCGGAAAAACGTGAATTTCATCCTATTTTAGAGCATTACCATGACCTACTTATGGGTCTTCCTCACTTTCAACCATTTCTTCAACTACCTTCGGATTTTCAACAATTGGCTCATTAGGCTTTGGAATATCATTGATTGACTTTTCTAGCCACTTTCTCTTTCTATTGGCTTGTTAACTATTTCCCCTTTCATTGGGATCTTTATTAAGATTAATAATATCTTTACCTATATTTTGACTACTCCTAATGACAGTAGCCAAGATATAACTATCATTCTTAAGATTAGTAGTTGTGTCACTAGGCAATCAACCCTTTGTCCTTGCATTAGGATAAGTTGAGATTTGGCACAATTGAGTTTTAAGTTGCTTGATAGAGACTAAATGAGATGTCACCATTTGGGTGAGTTCTGAAAATCACTTTGCATCTCTCTTAACATCTGATGACTTCCCTCAATACCCATTAAGATACGAGAAAGGACATGTTACTTTTGAACTTCTCCGGATCAATGTAGCTTGATTTATTAGCGTTTTCCCTATCGTGAGGAGAAATGTACCAGTTATAGTCTCTATCATTATCTCTCCAATTCCAATCTCTATCCTAATTTTTTTCACACCAATCCCTTTCACGATTATGGTCTTTCCATTATATATCCATTTATGATTCCTTTCCTTCCAACTTTAATTCCCACCTTGCCTTTGATAAGTAGGCCAGGAACCCCCTATTTTGTTTAACAAGAACCAATTTTTTTCATCAAGAGACTTCACTTCTTCATCATATTAGTTTTAACAATGATAGAATCAACGACATTAACCGCCTTTGGAGGAGCTTCAATTACATACTTGGCGAGAAGATCAAGTTGAGTCATCAATATATCCATGTTATTATCTCTTTATTCATTCTTTTTCTTTTTCTCTTGGCTTACAAAAGATTTTTTATCTCTTAGTTGAAACATCCATTAAGGAGAAAAGTACCACCTAATAATGATTTTATTATCTTAAACTATGAAGTGATAGATCTTGTAAGCAAAGTCCAAAACCATAAGACTACTTCTTCCATCAATGAGAATGGAAATATATTCAAATAGATTGATTATTGATATGTGTGTGTGATATCAAATGGAAGACACACATCAATGAAATTGTCCAAGTGTAGATTAGCATCCTTATAGGGTTGACCCCTAAACAATCCTTTCATTTGAAACAAATGAAGCATCACGCTAGTAATTTGATACACTCTATTTCTGACTGTTATTTGATTATGAATATCACTAGCTAAACCCATATCTCTAAGGTGATCATCATTCTCGAGATGCCCATTATAAGTACAAATATTTCTATTATGTTGGCTCATAGTATCGTGTATGCTATGATCCTCACCTGAAAAAGAACAAAAATAACAAATAATGTAAAATAAACACTATGAGTAACTCAAAGTTACTAAAAACATAACAAGAATGAAAAATATGTTTCACTCCCCAATAATAACGTCAAAATTTGATGATGCTCAAACTATAACTTTGAGATGTAAGTAATCATCGTCAATATAGTAACCCAACAAAGGTTGGTGTCAAACCCCTAGGGAATAAAGATAAGCATTTCAAGCTTGATCCTTAGAAGTTAACTATGAGTTAGCTCTTAAAATGATGTAAAATAAACATGATATTAAAATTAGGGGGGTTTGTGTGAACACTTTTAGAGTTAACAATTTGTTGTCTTGAGAATGAAATTTCAATGTTAGAAATGATTAGGTTTTAAACAATTGTGGATAATACTTCGGGTTATGCGTTACTAGGAGTTTGTTCATGCATGGCCATTTTGGCATATCTCTAAATTTAGCTAAAAGTAATGGCTAGGATAGATTATGAGTTTTTTGTGTTAATTTGAAAATCAAACACCTCATGCGCTTAACAATTCATACAGTTTATGGTCTTAATTAGAATCATTACATCTAAGGTGTACTATTAAATGAATTCATTCAAGTTATTATTCACACCCATTCCTCACCTATATCCCCTTTATCAAGAATAATAAGGGTTCAAGGGTAATTAGAGGTTGTAACCCCCGATTCTTAATTAAAACATAGATAAGATGCAAAACCCATATCAATTAGCTGATTAGGAAGAAAAATAAACAAACTCATACACTAATGACAACCCATTTAAGAATAACCCTAGGATATGAAATTAATTTCTCATAGAGAGAGAAAGTAGAGATATACCCAAGTTTTCTTCCCATTGATTGATTGAAACACAAGAAAATACAATAGTCAAGCCTTGGATTTAATAAATCATTAGTTAAATCACTAATTTCTCACTTAAAAGTAACTATTATGTTTATAATCTTAATAAAAGAACAAGAATGGTGGAAATGAGTTGAAAACCCCCATATTAGATCAAAAATTCATGTTCTAGTGAAATTATGAAAATCCGACCGCATTGGTGACCTTCTTGTGCAGGTGTCATCATATGTGGCTGACCTTTAAGTGCAAGTCACCCTTGTAGTTGCCACTATTTTCTCAAAATATCCACCTATGTGTGCAACTTCCTTAGGTGCATGTGCAGGTGGGCTCGCGACAAGCTATATAATTCTTTAAGCTTCTTTTCTTTCGTTTTTGACATCCCATTGACTCAAATTATTTTCTCATTTTCATTTTCAATTTTTACATGAAAAAAATAATAATCATACATTAGAGTAATATTGAAACAAAGGAAACTCATGATAATTTATGATTAAAATGTCCTAACAAGTTGTCACATTGACCACTTATCAGTAGCCCAAAATATGCTGCTCACTTAAAAATTTAGAGTTCAATGCTAGAATCACAACTGAGATCTTCTAGGAGCTATTGAAATATTCATTGCACACTATAAAAGTTAGAGAAGGTGTAGTATGAGTACAAAAAAAAAATAACGTTGTACCAATAGGGTCATTTGGCCAAATATGAGCAAACATGATAGAGTACAACAAGTTAGTACGTACTCACCCTAACTACACTGTAGTACTATAGGTAATATTTAGAGCATTTTAGAATCAATAATAAGAAGTAAAACATGGTAAATGTATGCCAATATATTCATGTTCCACAAAAATATGTATATATTTTTCTAGTTCACTAATGGAACCATCAAACTCACCTTTTCTTATATATTTAAACTAAGTTATTATAACCACCCTCTAGCCTTGACCTGCAGGGGACAAGTTCTAACCATATACCAAACCCATTCACAAGTGCCTACTAACCTTAATTCACCAATATCCCATGAGAATGTGCAAATACGGAAAACTCTGTAATCAATAATGGAATATAAGAAAATCACATAGCACAAGAATAACAATCAACACTTGTAACATTCACAAGCCTTACATATAGTTCAGTGAAATATAATAATAACTAATAACATGCATCAACCAGCAATACTAAGAGATAGTTAACATGCACATATAACACAAATTAGATTAAACTACATAAGCATCACCTACCTCAATCAAAGCTTGCATACCTCAACTAAGCCAGAGCCTTGACTTTCTGTGCAATTTCACTTTATTTCAGTCAAGAAATATATATAAAATGCATAATCAATGCAATGACCAATGATTTCCAAAATTATAACTATATTCCAACCTCTAAGGCTAAGTTCATGATCATTCTCTCCCCATTTTGGGACTTTTCTACCTTAATGCACTTAAAATTACCAATTTCAATTTCATGGGTCATTTAGTGAATGGATAATATGCAAGGGTAATTTAATGATAATTTACTAAAATACAATGATTTTCTACCTAAACTTTTCCCTTGTGCTAGAAACCCTACTAAAATAAGCCTTTAACTGAAACACGCTGGGTTTTGGCCCTTGGAAATTTCTTGAGATTTGAGATCACTGTCCTAATAATGACTCATTATATGAGTCATATGGTATGGGTACGGGTCAAGTGACCCTAGTCGTTAGGTGCCCAGTGAATATTAGTTTGGGTTCTATTATGGTTATGACTTGGTGTTACAGGTCATTAGGGGTGGTGATGGGCCGTTTGGCCGATCCTTTGTCAAATAAAAAATATAGTGATTTTACTTAACTCTGAGTACGAGTGGCTTACTAAGAGCCACGAGGATAGGTTACGAGTGGTAAGGTTGAGTTGTATATTATCTAGTGTCTAATCCCTTGGGTTCTGTCTTGGGTACGACTAAAACATATAAGTTGTATGGTCTGGTAATGATTGGGTTTATGGAGTCGTATAGTGGACAAGTTCATGAGTCAAGGGGTTGACTTATAAACACGTACGGTTTTTTTACAGTTTTAAGCTAGGGGAAACTTTAGATATTTCCCACACAAAACACTTAAGAAACTATGTCCCTATAACACTTTTTGATCATTCATCTGACTCTTTATGAGATTAAACATCCTCTTTACTCTCTCAAAATCTTCTCAAGCAAAATTGGCTAAGGTTTCTCCAAAGTGGTCATCTATGGGCTTAAGGATCACTTTCTCTCCATGAATCTTTGTAATTCAGGCATGTGACTCTTCCCTCATTGTTAGTTTACTAAAATAATATGTTTAAAGCATTGTTCATGAACTATTTTTCAAATCAAGGTTGAGGGGTTTGATTGCGTATTATTGAATATTGTTTTCTATGGTTTAAATTGTGATTATACATATTTTGATTATGGTTTTGCACATTTAGATGCATGGGAATGGTGATTTAATTAAGGGGTCATGGTTGAACCCCCACAATTTGATAAGTTTAGCTTTGATAATTTCATGCCCTCAACTTGTTTGTGAAATTGTCAATGAGAATGATTTTTGTAACGTAGTTTGATTATCCTGGGAATCTTTGCATTTCACAAATGGTTAAAAAACATAAATTGGATTTGGTTGGTTTCATATGGTTTTGAAAGTCCTTGGTATCCATGGTTTGATTATAAATATTTTTGGTTAATTAGAAATGATGGAGTCGTATTTGGTTTAATGGATTATATGACATAAGGTAATAGACTTGCAAGCCCTAATTTTTGTATGATGATAGAATTAGTTAGAGACTAATTATAAGACTCCTTGTTAAATGGTTGGGAATGTGTAAATGATTTAATTTGGGTTTAAAGGGGGTTGAGTAGAAAATACATGAAAGGTGGGGTTCCTAGGGGGACCGACATTGGAAACTCACGTTTGCCGATGTGAGGGTGGTCTTGGAGACAGTGTGTATAATGTCACGCTTTATATTTTAGAGATGTATTAGTCATATGAGGTTCTTTTCTCTGGTCGTGTGGCTAACACGTACTGGGGCTCTTTCAATCGAGGAATTTGAACCCATATAGCCCGTTGGTAATTTTAGGGCGGCCAAGCTACACAACCCAGGTTAAGTATTTAAATGCATGCCAAACCTTGTTACCTATCCTGGCGTGATATATATATGCATTATATGTGACTGTAGATGATTATTTGATTTGGTTTGAATAATGGCATTATTTTTCCTTTATCCTTGAGTTACATACTAGTGCTTACTCTGCTAACCATTTTTGGGCACTATATCCCTATGCAATGCCGAAAAAGACCATACTGCTATTCCTCCTGCTCAGTGACTTAGATTTGATGATAACTTTGATTTAGATTGAAGTGGTGAGCTTCCATACTCTAGAAAACTCCATATCATGCTATTGACTTCTTTTCGTTATTATTGTTTCTTTGGTTTTTGGTTTAGGCTATGGTTGGAGGCATATTCCGACCGAATGTTCTTTGATTCTAGTTAGTTGCTTTGTCAGACTACTATAGGAATGGGTGGTGTCGTTAGTATTATTTGCCTTGGTATTGGTATTGGAATTAGGATTAGAAAGGGATGGTTGATTGGTTGTGGTTTTTGACTTTGGTTTTAAGCTTAATTTATTGTCATTAGATTATTGTTTTTAATCTTGTTATATGCTTGAAAATTTTCTAATAGAAGGTGTAGGTTGGTTATGGTTTGGGTATTGGAGGTGGTATCCAGTCCTTGTTGCGCTTGAGATACTCGACATGACTAGGCCCTGGTTTAGGTCATGTAAGATTGGTATTAGAGCCCTAGGTTCATGATCAATTGGGTGTCCGACAAAGCCGTGTGGAGTAGAGTCTCTTTTCATATCATGCCTCCCAGATGATCTGAAGTTCATGGAAACACTTCTGTCCTACTCGATGACGATGTTGAATTAAACCCGTCTTACTTATAGGGTCTAGACTCAGTCGAGGGTTCCAATTCCTTATTGCCCTCCTGTATTTCCATCGATCCCTTCCATTCCTTCTTGAGCTCCTTAAGCTAAGCTTACAAATGTTGAGTTTCATCAGTATATGCATATGTTGGCGTAGTTGGTAGCTTCTCTGGCCGAGCATGGTGCTTCTGTTACTCCATCTTCTGAGTCTATAAGGGTTTTCTAGTTTCTGCTGTTGATGCCTCCGATTTTCACTTGTGTTAAGACTGAGGAGGATCCTCAAGGTTTAATTGATGAGATAGAGAAAATATTACACGTTGTGCATGCTAGTAACGTGGAGGAACTGGAATTTGTTGCCTACCAATTGAAAGATGTAGCATACCAATGGTATAAGGAATGGTAACAATCTAGGAGTGATGATGTTGAATTAGCCCTGTGGGGTGATTTCTCTTGCACTTTTCTGGACCGCTTCTATCCTCAAGAGATGAGGGAGGATGAGTCATAGGAGGAAGATTTTATTAACTTGAATTAGGGAAAGAAGTTAGTTAAGGAGTATGCCTTGAAGTTCCACAAGTAGTCTCGGTATGCTCCAGAGTTGGTTTCTAGCATGAAGGATAGAATAAGGAAGTTCATGACACGACCCAAAACAAGGCCTTTTCGTATGGGTATCTTGAGCCAAACAGGGACCGGAGATCGCCCTATTTACCTATCCCACCCACCAAGTCAAACCATAAGTGTCGAATGAACTCCGGTCAATAGCAAGATAGCGGAAAAAAAATTAGAAATCATTACATAAGAAATTTCTAATTCAACCATTAATATCAACAAACTAAACAATATACCCAAGTAAACAGTTATCCATAAGTCTCTGCCAGTCCAATGTCTATGATATGTCGGGACATGACCAAACAATAGCCTAAAAAACCAAGTCTAATACAAGTCTAGGACAAAAGATTGAAAGACTATGAAATGTAAGCCTTCCAAAATATGGAAGCTCACTATTTCAATTGTCAACACTCAAACCACCCGAAAACCTGATCAGTGTATAGGAAGAGAAGAAGAAGATCTGGCCCCTGTGTCACATGGGAACAGAATGTCCGGAGATGATTAGTAGTTGGAGCGCTAGTATATAATATGGGTAAAGATAAAATAGTGTAATTATTCAATACCAAGTCGAACCATCATAATCCACAACATTATACACATAGGCACGTAGATATATACAGATATATCAAGTGTCAAAAAGATAACAAGGCCATAGCGTGTATTTCAAAGCACCCAAATATGAACCATGTAGTGGAGAACTCTATCCTCCCACTCACGTAGGTTGTATCAAGCAAGAGGATTCTAACCTCAAGCCATCTTACTAAGAAAGTGGAGTCTAACCAAAAGAATTTTACTAGACAAGTGGACTCTAACCACAAGCCATTTTATTAAGAAAGTGGACTCTAACAACAAGCTATCTTATTATGCAAGTGGACTCTAACCTCAAGCCATCAGGTACGTTACTAGTTGACATTGGGATTCTAACCCTTTGTCAATGCATTCATATCTACACTATTCATAGTTGGGGACTCTAACCCACTTAGCCAATTCAAGCCATCAAGGCTACAATTCAACACCATACATGACCACAAGGTCTTTATGAACCATTTATCAATCAATCACTTTAATAGGACAATACCTTAGTTTCAATCACAATTTTAGTAAAATTATGGTCATAAAGGACTTTATCAAACCATTCATTCATCATTAGTATTCATACATCAATCTTTAGTTAAGACATAATTCAATTTCATACTTAGGGACAAAAACCCCCTTTTAACCACTCAAACCACTAAGCTTACAAATTTAATTATTACATATCCAACAAATCCCTTAACAAGTAACTTACCAACCATTCTTACTCATTGAGCCATTGCCTTAGTTCAAACACTATTAGTATGTAACTAGTTATTCTCTTAGACATTTTGACAAACACCTTGAAGGCACACCTTTACAATGAACAAATCCCAAATGAAAACCATCAAGATTAGGTTACTCATGACCCATTTGTTAAACCACAATCAACAATCACCCATATGTTCCATTTATCACCAAAAACATGTATAAACACTAGTTTAAACAAGAGTAAACATTACCCATCACTATACATCAAAACCCTCAATGTTTGATTCAAAAACCACCATTAAAGATTCTTAAATAATTTTTAGATAAAATTATATTTTATAAATAAAAAAAAAAGAGTCATATTCCTTTTACAAGATGATTCATGAAAGGATTCTTGGTTTTCTAGCCTCTAGAGGGACACCTCTTGAAACCCTAGCTTCAATCTTGAGAGAGAAGTTTTAGAGAGTGTTTGGAATGTGTTTGATATTGTATGTATGAAGAATAAATTGATAAATGAGGTTATAAGTTATATTTTATAATGGTTTAGGGGTGGGAAAAGTTAAAAATGTCCTTAGCTTAAAAGCTGAAAATTGCACCCAGGAGGGTATGACTCACCCACTTGAATCGTACCCTAGAGTATGAGTGGTACCGTAACTCGTACCCTAGGGTAAAAGTTGTACCATATAAATTATACCTATGATAGAATGCTTTGGCCAAGACTTAAAGAATCATAGGACTAGGTATCTTTTGACCGTATTGCATCATACAATTGGTATGATACAACTAGGTATCTTTTAACTGTACTCCATTATATGATTGGTATGATGCTAAATCATACCTTGGACAGAATGCCATCACCCTAGACTAATCAACATACGATAGAGTGGGTACTAGTCATACCCTAGTATACGAGTGGTATACTTAAACCATACCCTACTTGGAAATTCAAAAGTTGTGGGAATCTTCTAAGGGTTCAAAGCTTAGGTTTTTTAATTCTCCACCACTTAGATTATTTGTCCTCAAATGATGGGTAAGGACAGCACAAAAATGAGTTAACACATCCTTACACATCCAAAAAATCCTTTAATCAAGTTATAAAACAAAAACATACAACATGGATAAGACACATGCCATGATCATTATCAATCATCCATTCATTCAATTGACTTTAGGACTCGAATCCATTGTCTATCAAAATAATTACACAATTCAAAGTTTTAGGACTTGAACCTATTGCCTATAAAAAATATAAATTAAGCTAAGATTATTAACACATACCTCAAGCATGAGTTTCCAGAATGTAAAACAAATGTGGATACTTGGACTTTATTTTCTCTTCTGCCTCCAAAGTAGCTTCCTCAAACTTTTGGATCTTCTATAGAACCTTCACTGAAGCCACCTCTTTCGTTCACAAACTAGTAAACTTGACTATCTAAGATCCTCATCGGGACATCCTAATAGGACAAAAAGTCCAAAATACTAACATCCTCCAAGGGAATGACAAATGAAGGATCACCTATACATTTCTGCAATATGGACACATGGAATACCAAATTAATAGAGTTCAAACTAGAGGGTAACTCTAACTCATAGGCAATATTACCAGCCCTCTCCAAAATCAAATATGGACCAACATACCCACAACTAAGCTTCATATTTTTACCAAACCGCATCACCTCCTTTATGGGAGATACCTTCAATAATACCCAACCACTATCATTAAACACTAAATCCCTATGCCTTACATCTGCATAGGACTTTTGGAAACTTCGAGCAACTTTCAACCTATCACAAATCACCTTAACCTTCTCTAAGGCTCGGTGGGCTAAATCTAGGCCAAACAAATTACCCTCACCAACCTCATACCACCCAATAGGAGAACGACACCTCCTACCATACAACACCTCAAAAAGAGTCATATCAATGCTAGAGTGGTAACTATTGTTATAGGTGAATTCGATCAAATAGGAATCATCATACAAACTACCACCATAATTAATCACATAAGCATGCCATATATCTTCCAATGTCTGAATGGTCCTCTTCACTTGTCCATCCTTCTGTAGCAGGAAAGTGGTACTAATGCGCACCTTAGTTCCCAAACCTTTCTAAAACAACTTCCAAAAATGAGATAAGAGTGGAGCATCATGATTCAAATTAAAATAACTTGGCATAATCTTTCATCGAGTAACTAAGGTGACTCTAGATACACCTTATCATGTATTTTAAAGTACCCAATCATTAACCATGAAGTGGATGACTCTAACATCCCACTCTCATAGGTTGTATCAATAAAGAAGAATCTAACCTCAAGTTATCTTACTAAGCAAATGGACTTTAACCACGAGCCTTCTGTTGGAAAAGTAGACTGTAACCATAAGCCATTTAATTAGATAAGTTGACTCTAACCACAAGCCATTTTATTAGAAAATGGAGTTTAACCACAAGCCATCTTATTACACGAGTGGACTCTAACCATAAGCCATTGTGTCCATTACCAGTTGACATTGAGTCTCTAACAATTTCTCCATGCATTCACATCAACACCATTCATATTTGGGGACTCAAACAAACTTACCAAATTTAATATATCAAGGCTACAATTTAAAACCATTCATGACCACAAGGTCATTATAAATCATTTATCAATCAATTTTATTAACCAATGCCTTAGTTTAAATCACCATTCAAGTCAAATTATGGTCATCAAGACCTTTATCATACCATTCATTCTTCATTAGCATTCATACATCAAGCTTTAGTTCAAACAAAATTCAATTTCATATATAGGGACTCAGACCTCTTTTTAACAGGTTCAACCACTAAGGTTACCAATTTACATATTACATCGCCAACAAGGACCTTAATAAGTCACATACTAACCATTCTTACTCATAAATCCATTTCATTAATTTAAACACAATTAGCGTATAACTAGTTATTTCTCTTAGACATTTTTACGAACACCTTGGGGGCATACCTTTACCATGACCAAAACAGAAGTGAAAACCATTATGCTTAGGGTTACTCAAGACCCATTTGTTAAACCACAATCAAAAAGCACCCATATGTTCCAATAATCACCAAAAATACACATAAACAAAAGTTTAAACAAGATTAACATTACCTATCACTATACATCAAAACCCTCAATGTTTGATTCAAAAAACACTATTAAAGATTCATAAACAATGTTTTAATAACATGATATTTGAGAAATAACAATAAGGGAAGAGACACATACCTTTTACAAGATAATTCACAAAAGGATTCTTGGTTTTTAAGCCTTTCAAAGAATACCTCTTGAAACCCTAGCTTCAATCTTGAGAGAGATATTTTGGAGAATGATTAGAATATTTTTGATCTTATATATGTGATGAATGAATGTCCAAATAAGGTGATGAGTCATGGGTTATAAGGGTTTGATGATGGGAAAATTCTAAAATTTCCTTAGCTTAGAAGCTTAAAATTGCACCAAAAAGTGTACGACTCTCCCACTTAACTCGTACCCTAGCGTATGAGTGGTACCATACAAACCATACCCAAGGTAGTATATTTTGTCTCAGACTTTAACTATCATACAACTAGGTATCTTATGACTTGTACTCCATAATATTATTTGTATGATGCTAAACCATACCTTAGGTAGAATGCCATCATACTAGATTGATAATCATATAAGATGGTGGGTACTAGTCATACCATAACATATGAGTGGTATGCCTAAATTACAACCTACCCAGAAAATCAAAACTTGGGGGATTTTCTAATGGTTCAAAGCCTAGGTGTTTCAATTTATTTATGGGTTTTCTGGAGACTTGACTTTAGGGAGTAAGGCTACCTTATTAAACAAGGACATGGATATCTCCATGATTAGTTGTGTATATACAACAGGTTAAGAAAGAGGTAAGGAAGCAAGTGGAGATTGAGGAAAGAAAGAGTAATAAGTTTAGATTATTTGAGTAAGGTAGTAGCCAACAATAGAGTGGCAGGGTCAGGGGGGAAGTGGTTCAAAAAGAAGTGGGGCAATTTTGGGTCTCACTCGGCATCTAGTCCTCCATAAACAAAGTTATTAGGTGACAGTCATTTTCAAAGTGGCGCTAATTATAGGGCACAAGGTGCCAAATATCAGGCTATTGGGGCCTAATCAGCTTCATTCTATCCTCTCTATAGATTTTAGGGTCGATTGCATTAGTAATACTATGATGAAGGAAAGGAAAATTTCTTCAACTATGGTCAGCTAGGATATATCATTAGAAACTTTCCTATTAGTAAGGTTTCTTTTGGGGAAAAAAAGGTTCCCATTGCCCCATATTTAACTCCGATACCAAAGGGTGCACCATCTGGCTCTGACACTAGTCAAAACCGACTATATGATCTAACTACCCATTAGGAGTTTGAGGCATCACCTTATGTCATTATTTGTATGTATAAAATCTTTTCCCATATTATGTACTATTTACTTGATTTGGGTTCCACTCTTTCTTATGTGAACCATTTATGGTTGTGTATTTTGGTTTTGGTCACGAGTGTATTCCATACCCTTTTTCTATTTCTACCTCAGTAGGTGACTCTATAGTTGCCATGATAGTCTATAGGGGGTGTGTGGTATTTATGGGTGGTCGAGAGTGACTTTTGTGGGTCTATTTGAATTAGACATGATTGATTTTGATATTATATTAGGGATAGATTAGTTGCACTCGTGCTATGCGAATTTAGATTGTCAAACCCATAAGGTCATCTTTAAATCTCACATGAGCCAATTACTAAGTGTGAGGGTGGTTTCTTAGCTCATAAGAGGAGGTTCATATCATATCTTAAAGCTTGGAGATTAATTTCCAAGGGATGTCACTATTGTATGGTCTGGGGTTAAAGATTCTTACTCGGAGGGTCCTTCATTACATTACATTCCAGTGGTGAATGAATTTGCTGAGGCTTTCCCTGATGACCTTCCTAGTGTTTCTCTCGATAAGGAGATTGATTTTGCGATAGATCTTATTTTGGACACTTGTACTCTTTCTATTCCCCCATATTGAATGGCTCCAACTGAGTTGAAGGAGCTTGAGAATCACCTAAATGGTCTTTTAGACAAGGGTTTTATCCAACCTAGCACGTCTCTATGGGGTTCACCAGATTTATTCCTGCATAAGAAGGATGGCTCCCTTTGGATGTGTGTTGACTATTGACAATTGAGTAAGGTGATGGTAAAGACCCTCTTCAAAGTATAGATGATTTGTTTGACCAGCTTTAGGGTGCTAAGTTTTTCTCTAAGATTGATCTTTGGTCTAGGTATCATCAGCTAAATATTAGGGAAGCATTATTCCTAAGACTATCTTCCATAAATGGTATGGGCATTTTGAGTTTCTGGTTATGTCCTTTGGGTTTACCAATGTCCCAGCGACATTCATAGACTTGATGAATAAACTCTTTTGTCAGTTTCAAAATTTCTTCATCATCATGTTCATTGACAGTATTCTAGTCTATTCTAAGAGCGATGCAGATTATGCTAATCACCTCCATATTGTATTGCAGACCCTGAAAGGGCAATAGTTGTATGTCAATTTTTTGAAATGTGAATTATTGTTGAACACTTTAACTTTTATGGGTCATGTCATTTCTAGTAAAGAGATCATGATGGATTGAAAGTTACAGTAGTCAAGAAGTGTCCTAGAACTATGATTCCAACCTATATTCAAAGCTTCTTGGTTTTAACTGGTTACTATAAGAGGTTTATGGAGAGATTTTTGAATATAGTTTCCCCATTGACTAAGTTAACTCCATATAAGGTAAAGTTCTTATGGTCTGATGCTTGTGAGGGTAGCTTTGAGAAGCTAAAGAATAAGCTAACTTCAGCACTAGTCTTAACTTTGCCTGAAGACATAGATGGGTTTGTGGTATATTGTGATGCATCCCGTGTGGATCTTGGTTGTGTCTTGATGCAACATGGCAAGGTGATAACTTATGCCTCTAGACAGTTGAATGTGTATAAAAAGAATTATCTGACTCATGACTTAGAATTGCTAGTTGTGGTATTCATATTGAAAATCTGGCATCACTATCTGTATGGAGTGCATATAGATAACTTTTCATATCATAGGAGCCTGTAGTATATGATTACCTAAAAATTGCTTAACCTCAGGCAAAGGAGATAACTTGAGCTACTTAAGGATTATGACATGAGTTTTCACTACCATCCAGGTAAAGATAACTTTGTTGTTGATGCTCTTAGTGGGTTATCCATTACGAGTCAATCTAATATGGATAAGGGAAAAAGGGAATTAGGAAAAGATGTTCACTTTTTATCTAACCTTAAAGTTTGCCTCTTGGACTATGAGAATGATGGTGTGTTTGTTCAGAAAGTGGCAAAGTCATTCTTGGATGCTGAGGTAAAGGAGAAGCAAGTATTATATCCTATATTGACGACGATCAAAGGTGATATAGGAGGGCAAAATGTAATGTTTTGTGAGATTAGATGTGATGGTACCTTGCGGTACCAAGCGAGATTGTGTGTTCCAAATATGTATGGATTAAGAGAGGTTCTTGGTCGACGCGCATGAGTTATGCTATGCTATTCACCCTAGTTTGACTCACCTTAAGGAAAAGTATTAGTGGAACAATATAAAGCGGGAAGTGGCTAGTTTTGTGGCTAAGTACATAGTATCCCATCAAGTGAAACTTGAGTACCTAAGGTCTGGAGGGTTGTATCAAGAGATTGAGTTGCCTGTATGGAACTAAGAAGTGATAATCATGGATTTCATTATCAGTCTTTCTTATTCTTATAATCAATTCAATTCAATTTAGGTCATTATGGAAAGGATGACAAAGTCTGCTCACTTTTTGCATATGAGGACAAACTTTTAGGCAGAGAATTATGCAAGGTTGTACCTCTAAGAGATTGTAAAGTTGTATTGGGTGCCTATTTCTATTATCTCGGATTATGTTATGCATTTTTCATCTCAATTTTAGCAGTCGTTTCATAAAGTTTTAGGGAACAAAGTGAGTCTTAGTACGTCTTTCCACTCACAGTTTGATAGGCAAGAAAAAAAAACTATTCATACCTTGAAAGATATGCCTAGAGCTTGCATCATTGACTATGGTGGTAGTTGGGTTGAGAATTGTCCTCTCGTAGAGTTTACATGTAATAATTTCTACCACTCTAGCATTGGGATGGCTCTACATGAGGCCTTGTATGGTAGAAGGTATATGTCTCCTATTGGGTAGTTCAAGGTTGGTAAGGCAGAGATGATTGGGCAAGAGTTGGTTCACCAAGCAATGAAGAAAGTGAAGGTGATTCAGGATAGGCTTAAAATAGCTCAAAGTCACTGGAAGTCCTATAGAGTTTTGAGGCATAGAAGCTATAGCTTAAGGTTGGGGATAGGGTGTTCTTGAAGGTATCTACCATGAACGCAGTGATGCAGTTTGGGATGATGGGGAAGCTTATTCCCCAGTATGTTGGTCTGTACTTAGTTTTGAGAAGGATTGACAATGTTGCATACGAATTGGAGTTATAGGTTGAACTCTATTCACCTGATGTTCCATGTTTCTATATTGATGAAGTGTGGGGTTAATCGATCGCAAGTAGTGCCTATTAAGGATATTGGTATTCTGGATTCCCTATCTTATAAAGAGGTCCCTGTTGAGATTTTGGATCGGTAGGTTTATCGGTTGTGGACCAAGGATATAGCTTCGATAAAGGTTCTATGGAGGAACCAAAAGGTGGAAGAGGCTACATAGGAAACTAAAGAGGACATGAAGTCCAAGTATCCATTTATATTTCATATTTCAAAAAAACGTGCTTAAGGTATGTGCTAATCTTAACATCTTTGTTTTTTTTCTTTATTAAAGGTGGATTATGTATTCCTTGGTAATCTATTTTCTATCTTAATGATAAGCGTAGATATATTTTTGGGTTTAATCATACTAGTCACTACCTTGTCCAATTATTCAAGGACAAATGATCCAAGAGGGAGAGAATTTAAAAACCCTGGGGTTTAGCCCTTTGAAATTTTCTAAGCTTTGAGCTCATTGTCTTAGTAACAACTCATTATATGAGTTGTATGGTGTGGGTACGAGTCAGGAAACTCTAGTCTTTAGGTGTCCAGTGAAAGGTGGTTGGTGTTCTATTATTGTTACGACTTGGTGGTGCAATTCATTAGGGGTGGTAACGGGTCATTTCGTTGATCCTTTATCCAATCAAAACCTTAGTGAATTGACTTGGCTCTGAGTCTGTGTTTCTTACTAGGAGCTGTGAGGATTGGTTATGAGCGGTAAGGTTGAGTCGTATATTATCCAGTATCCAATCCCTTGGGTTTTATCTTAGGTACGACTAGACCATATGAGTCATATAGTCTAGTAATGAGTGGGTTTATAGAGTCATATGGTGGATAGTGTATGGGTGTCCAACTCACTATCTTGGTGACGAATCATTTGTACGTGATGTATTTTATGGTCACAAGTCAAGGGGTCGACTCATAACCACCTGTGGTTATTTTACAACTTTAAGTTGGAGGCACTTTAGATATTTCCCACTCAAAACACTAAAGATCCCATGTCCCTATAACACTTTATGGTTATTAATTCCACCCTTTACAAGATTAAATATACTCTTTACTCTCGAAAAATCCTCTCAAAAAAACTGGCTAGGGTTTCTCCAATGTAGTCATCAAAGGGCTTAAGGATCAATATCTTCGTGAATCTTTGTAATTCAGGTATATGACTCTTCCCTCTTTGTTAGTTTACAAAAAACATATGTTTAAAGCATTGTTCATGATCCATTAATGGTGATTTTTAAATCAAGGTTGAGGGGTTTTAATGTATATTATTGAATATTGTTTTCTATATTTTAAATTGTGATTATGCACATTTTAATTATGGTTTGCACATATGGGTGCATTAGAATGGTGATTTAATGAAAGGGTCATGGTTTAACCCCACAATTTGATGAGTTTGGCTTTGATAATGGCATACCCTCAACCTGATTGTAGAATTATCAATGAGAATGATTTTTTTCACATATTTTGATTATCCTTGGAATCTTTGCATTGCATAAATGGTTAAACAAACAAAAATTTAATTTGGTTGGTTTCATATGATTTTAGAAAGGAATTGGTGTCCATGGTTCGATTATAAATGGTTTTGGTTAATTGGAAACATTGGATTCTAATTTGGTTTAATGGTTTAATGAAGATACCATTGGTTAATTTATTTGAGGTGGATTTATGCACTTCAGTGTTTTTATCCGGGTTTGTGTAGCTTTGTTTTGAGGTATTCTTGTGTGCTTAGTTTGTTAATAATGATATAACTGAGAATCTAAGTTTTTAGGTACTTAATTACAATGTTTATGGTGTAGTTCATACAAGTTTGCACTTAATTTGGTCACTAGACTTAAAATGAGAAAACTAGAGTTACTAGCTTGAGCTAATTTGGTGTTTGACTAGTTGATCTCGATGGATTCTAGTGAGTGTAATAAGTACGTATGGTTATTATTGTGTAAATATATGTGTAACTAATATTTTATATTATTTATAGTCCAATTGCATTAGCCTAGAGTCGAAAAAAAAGTTAAAGATCAAAAAGGGCAAATCTAGTTGTAAGATTAAGTTTCTAGTTCATTGTCCTCTATATTGTGTTCGTTTGAGCTCTAATCCATGGTGTTTAATTCTATATCATTCTTGGTGATTAGATTATGAGGATATATGGATGATAAAAAAAGTGGAAATCAAGTGTAAATAGAACTACAAAGCTTGAGATTGAAGGACATGGAGATGGCATATAAGATAACTTTCCAGTTATCACCCGATATAGAGGCATCACACACCCCATTCCCATGGAATAAGATGGGAGTCACACACCCCATTCCCATGGAATAATAGGATCTTTGTACATCCAATTCCCATGGAATAATAGGGGTGTCTGATACTCTATTCCTATGGAATAAGAGGGGCGACATGGATCTTATTCCCAAAAACGGCCAACTTGTCCTCATATAAATTGGATACTTGAACTTGATGTTAGACACATTGGATAGGTTTGAAACTTAGAGAAGTATGGAAAACACTTCAAATATGGTTTTTATTTCTTTAGTTTAGATTATTTATAGATCTTATCATGTATTCATTTATCTTGATTACTATTCTGTCCATGAGTGGCTAAAAGCCCCTTTCCGGGGTTAAGCCCAAGAACATGATTAAACCCTAGATGAGCTTAAGGATTAGTATGATTGTTCGCAGCGTTTTAACCTCTAATTCCAAAGAAAAATTGACTTTGATTTCTTATAATATTCAATTGTTTATTTATCCTTTTTATAACTATGTTAAGGAGTATTTACTCTTAAAATACATCCATTGTCGTCTTTGTGAGCTCGGGAGAGGGAATAAGAGAGGATAGAACGTAGGGGTAAATATAATAAGGTTCTTATTATTTTATAAAATATGGGATTTAAATTTGTGTCTAGTATAGAGTTATACCTAGAAATCTTATTTGGTTCACTTGCAAGATGATATTTTAATGCACCTAAATGGATTATTGCATCTCCGCTCTATGATGTAGTTGTAATGTCCAGTTAGGTAGAATATTAGAGGATTGGAGAACATGATCATACTATAAACCCTACGAATTAACAACCAATATAAGTAATATAACCAATAAACTTCAATAGCTTTGTAAGATTGTTCGCAGTGTTTTAACCTCGGGTTTCTCTTTATTGATTGTCCAAGATCTTACTGTTTTTCGCTGCTTACTTGCTTTTAGTTTATAACACAAACACTCTTTAGTAATTTTGCACCAATAAAATCTTAACTGTCAACTAGAGTTGAGTAGTTGTTAAAACGAGTCACTGAGGGATCGATACTTAGCTTCTAAAGGGTCACTTTACTACTTAGTGAGACCACGCACACTTGCATGCTTTTGGGAGCAACAATATTTTGGTGCTATCGGGGACGTGTAAATTGGAAAGTATTTTTTTTAGTCTTACTTTTTAGATTTCTTTGGTGCTTTATGCTTGGTATTGGTATTGAATTTGTTTGAAACAAATTTACAGACTAGTAAGCTGCCAAGGGATAGGGAATTGGTTGAACCAAGCCCCAAACCCAAGCAAAGGTTTCACTAATTGTGGAGAGAAGCACTCCTTATCCACCGTATCAACAAATTTAAGAGGAACAAGACAATCCTTCTCCCATGCCTAAAGATCCACCAAGCCACAGGATAGTTCACGAAGTGGCAATCCTACTTCCGATAAATTTGACCTCCCTTTTTCAAAAACCAACTGCTGGAGGCAACTTTGAGCTAAAAAATATATGGTGCGGCTTTTGATCAGTAGTGAAAGTTTATGGGGCCTTCACATGAAGATCCACAAATCCACCTGCAAAACTTCTTAGGGATCGTTGACACATTCATCCCTATGAGAGTATCAAATGACTATGTTAGGTTAACACTTTTCTTCTTTTTACTGTTAGGGGAAGCAAAAGTGGTTAAACGCTGAGCTGGCAAGTTTAATCATAACCTGGGATAATTTTTCCCAAAAATCCTTCATCCAATTCTTTCCATATGGCAAGACACATAGACTACACAATGAGATTGTGCGCTTCAAACTGATGCCAAATGAGAACTGATATCATGCATGAGAGAGGTTCAAAACTCTTCTTTGAGATAGCCACATCACTAACATTCTAATTAGGTACTTTCTCACAGTTATTTTGAGGTACTTGATGTAATATCCCATAATTTTCTTAGCTCAATTGAGGCTTAGAACCTGAAAAATTATCTAACTATTGGAGACTTAGTTTTATTATTTGCCACTTAACTTTTATTATTGGCCACTTAACTTCGGTGATTTTTAAAGTTACCTTCTCGACCCCGATATGTAAGTTTTTGAATTAATTCATGTTCAGGGTGTAAGAACATGTCTCGAGGAAGTCTATGATTTTTCGGACAAGGATTGAGGAACATTTGGATTTCAATTCTAGAACCTCATCGCGATTTTGGTATGTTACAGTGGTTTTAGGGATGGAAGGCTAATCGCTTTGTGGTGAAGTCTTAATCCACATTCTAGTTACGAATTTATCATCAGTTAAGGCATTATATGCCTTATTTCCACAATTCCTCTTTAAAATAAACCCTAGACCCCACCCAAAATCATCAAGTATAACTATTATTCCTTCAAGAAGACTAAAGAATTCAAGCTTCACCACCCAAGAATGATCAAGAATGTCAATTCTCTAGTGAGATTTAAGCCTTAAGGTTTGTTAGAGGTTCATCCATGGACACTTTTCACCAATGGAGTCCAAGAACCAATTTTTATGTTTTAAACTATGAATTTACATATTTACAATAAGTTATTCTTCATAATGATTTTGAGAAATTCAATTATGCATGATGATTACAATTGATTTTAGTTAGAAAGTAGCCCTTACATGTTTGAAGCATGAAACTCCATGTGAAATCCCCAATATATGGTTTTAGTGTTGTGATTTTTATATTCACATATGTTTCAACCATTCCCATGCCTAAGTTCATTAATTTAAAGTGTTTGATGAAATGCCTAAGAGATGAATTTTGAGCAATGACTATTTATTATGTATTTGAAACTTTGGTATGCTTTTACTCTTGATGTTATTGAGTCCTGGGGGTTATGAATTCCCAAAATTTATCTGCTTACTTAGTCATAGTATATTTAGAATGGTTTTCAAGCATATATAAGCATTATCAGTTCAATCAGCTATCTTATCAGTCAAGTTTAGATTAGTTCAGTAATCCGAGTATGTTTATTTAAGAGTAGGATTTAGCGCAGACCAAACCTAAGGATGAGGGCTTACCTATAAATTGAGTGTGCGACCTTTAGTAGCAATCCCTACATTCCAAAACTACATAGACAGCGTAGGTTAGATATGTCAACCTACTAGTTGAGGGTTGACACCTATCTAACCAGAGCACCTGCTAGTAGAGGGTGACTCTTTAGTCCTTTGAGACTTTATTTTAGTGTATTCACGTAGTCAGTGTCATTACCAGTGGCACGGTATTGACACCCTTCCAACAAGGGTCACTGGTTGGACCCCAATTAATTCATAATTGAGGCATGTTTGTTAGATGATTTCACCCACAGTCTTAGTCCAGTATTCCGTTCAAAGTTCAGTTATAGGTTTACTTGACCACAACATATAGTTATTAGTTTTTTATAATCAGTATTTCAGTTTACAGACCATTCTAGTGTTATGTATATGCTTGGTCATCCATTCTCAGATTTTATAGCTCTCACACATTCTATAAATTAGTTATCTCAAGCCATTCATTCAGTAAGTTATTACTCATGCATATCAGCCTAACCTCATTTTGTATATCAGTATATTCAAAGTATTGACCACATACTCTTTTCTTGCACTATGATGTCTCATTTCATAGGTTCAAACACTCAGATTCTCGGCCATACCTAGACATCCCAGCGCACCAGTTGCAATAGTTTTGGTGAGTCCTCATATTTTGAGGATCAATTATATTTATTTCAGTATTTCAATCTAGTAGTCAATCGGAGTTAGTTGGGAACTTTTCCCATCAACTCCACAGTCAGTCAGTTAGAGCTTTCGAATGCTTTCAGACAGTTGGTCAGTTATCAGATGTTATTGACAGTCTTTACAGTATTATGTTCAAACTAATTATTTTAGATATATTTTAAATTTTTAAAACTTATATCGTATCCAACTTTATTTTTTGCACATGTGTATAATTTATTATCAGTTTGTTTAGTGCTCACAATAGGTACTAGTTCATGGGTTAGGGTGTGGTAAGTTATGACTATAAGCACTGTATGGCATCCAACGTGTACTCCTGAGGCATTACAATCTTAGTAACAGATCGTAAGATTTTAAAGTATCCTAGGGAGTCTAAAAGACTCATTGAGTAGAGTCTTGCACATGGGTGTGAAGCATACCATACTTATGGACAAGAGACTATAGGATATTTTAGGAAAAGTTTCCCTCTTTCAATATTCATATCATGCGAATGAGCATGAGCTCAATTTAAACTCTATTTCTAATTTAATTTTCTTTCTATTTACAGAATATGCCTCTAAGAAATAATAATAGAAGGAGAAATAGGAATCAGCCCGCACCTCCTCCAGTTCCGGAAGATCCCCTGAACAGGCATGTCTCATATGCCGAATTCAGAGCAACATTCACTACCTTAGCTTATTCAGTAGCAACCTTGAATATTTTGTAGGCTTCTATCCTAGCCGTTCTAGTGGTTAATACTATCGCAGCTAGGATTTGGGACTTTACCCGATTGAACCCTTATTTATTCTTGGGATCTATGTATGATGAGAATCCGCAGGAGTTTCTTACCATGGTTTAGAAGGAAACTGGCATTATAGGTGTGACTTCTAGTGAGAGTGTAGATTTGGATGCTTACAATTGTAGGATATTTCTCACACCTGGTATAAGCAGTGGAAGGGAAATTAGGGGAGGGGTGGGGCAGATGTAGGGCCTATTGAATGGAAGAAGTTTTCTATAGCCATTTTAGATAGGTTATTTCCCTTGGATTAAAGGTAATCTAAAATGCAGAAGTTTATCAATTTGAGGTAGGGGAACATGAGTATAAAGGAGTATTCTCTTAAGATTACTTGGCTAGCTAGGTATACTCCTAATGTGGTGTCTAATGACAGGTCTAGGATGAGTAAGTTTGTCTTTGGTGTAGCTGGTAACATGGTCAAACAGTTTAGACCCACAATATTGATTAAAGAGATAGGCTTGACTAGGTTGATGGTCCATGCTCAACAGATTGAGGAGTAGAAGTTTAAGAAAAGAGAAAGGGAGAACAAGAGAGCCAGAAAAGATAGCTTTAGTTTTGCTCAGCTGAGGTTGAAGGGTGGTAACCTTCCTCAATTCAATAAAAAATCTTCAACCCCAGCTTTATCTTTATCTAGTACACTAGCACTGAAGCTCAGAAATGATAATTAGGATATGGCGCTAGTCCCTAAGTCCCAAGGTAGTATAAATAGTGGTCGCACAAATCCTCCTTGCTGGAAATATAGTAGGAACCATCAGGGTGTCTGTAGAACGGGCAACGATGTATGATTTGGTTGTGGCAAGTCAAGCCATAATGTTAGGGATTTCTCATATGGTGGTAATAAGGGTCTGTCCAGTTGTCCTTAAATTTCATTCTGTCGTCTAACTCAACAGGGTACCGCTTCCTGCGCAACCAGTGGTCAGTGCAAAAATAGATTGTATGCACTTTAGTCATGACAGGATAAGGAAAATTCTCCTAATATGGTTATTGGTACGTTGCAAGTCTTTCATTTACATGTTTATACTTTTTTAGATCCTGGAGCTTCTCTTTTTTGTAACCCCTTACATAGTTGTTGATTTCTATGTCAGTCATGAGACTTTAGTAGAACCCTTTTCAATGTCTAGGTGTCTCTATTATAGCTAGGTAGGCATACAATGTCTGTTTGTTCATAATATCCTAAAAAGTCACTTTAGTTGATCTTGTGGAGTTAGAGATGACAAATTTTGATGTTATTCTCGATATGGATTGGATGCACTCATGCTATGCTATAGTTGATTGTAGAAATAGAGTTGTTCATTTTCAGTTTCTGAATGAACTTGTCCTAGAATAAAGAGGTAGTACTTCAGCACTTAGGGGTCAGCTTATTTCTCACCTTAGAGTGAGAAAAATGATATCTAAAGGGTGTGTCTACCATCTTTTTCAGGTCAAAGATTCTAATCCAAAGACTCCCAGTCTTGAGTCAATTTCAATAGTGAGGGAATTTCAGATGTATTTCCCAAAAATCATCCTAGAGTTCCTCTCGAAAGGGAAATTGACTTCGAAAAAGATCTCCTTCTAGATACCTAGAATATCTCTATTCCACCCTACAAAATGGGTCTAGCAGAGCTTAGGGAGTTAAAAGAATAGTTGAAAGATCTCTTAGACAAGGGATTCATCAGGCCCAATGTTTCCCCATGGGGCGCTTTAGTCCTTTTTGTCAGAAAGAATGATGGTTCTCTCAGAAGGTGCATTGATTACCATTATTTGAACAAAGTCACCATCAAGAATAAGTACCCAATCCCTAGATCGATGACTTGTTCGACCAACTTCAAGGTTTTAGTTATTTCTCTAAGATAGACCTTAGATCAGACTATCATCAGATCAAAGTCAGAGAATGTGACATTCTAAATATAGGTTTTAGAACTTGGTATGGTCACTTTGAATTCCTATTCATGTCCTTTAGTCTATCAAATGCCCCAGCAACTTTCAAGGACTCGATGAACCGAATGTTCAAGAAGTACTTAGATATGTTCATCATTGTCTTTATTAATGATATTCTTGTCTATTCCCATAATAAAATTGATCATGCAGACCACCTCATAATAGTATTGTAGACTCTTAGAGCCCATCATTTGTTCTCTAAATTTAGTAAATGCGAGTTCTGGCTAAGATCAATAGCTTTCCTTGGCCATAAGATTTCTGGTGATGGCATTAGAATTGATCCTCAAAAGACCTTAGAAGTGAGAAACTTGCCCTAACCTATTTTTCCATCAGATATCATGTTTTTCTTAGGTTTGGCTAGCGATTACAAATAGTTTGTTGAAGTGTTTTCATCTATTACATCCCCCATGTCTAGATTGAATCATAATAAAGTCAAGTTTCAGTTGTCAGATTCCTGTGAGAAGAGTTTCTAGGAGTTAAAGACTTGACTAACCTCAGCCCCAATTTTGACCTTGCTAGATGGTTTAGATGGATTTATTGTTTGCTGTGATGCTTTTAGAGTTGGTTTGGGTTGCGTTCTGATAGAGAGAGGTAAGTTCATTGCCTATTCCTCTACACAGCTTAAGCCCTATCAGAAGAATTATCCTACTCATGATCTTGAGTTAGCAACCATTGTGTTTTCCTTAAATATTTGGAGGCATTATCTTTATGGGGTGCATGTAGATTTATTCACGGACCACAAAAGTTTGTATTATATATTTTCGCAAAGAGAGTTAAGACTTCATTAGATAAGGTGGTTAGAATTATTATAAGATTATGATATGAGTGTTTTGTATCATCTATGCAAGGAAAATGTAGTGACAGATGCCCTTAGTAGATTGTCTATGAGTAGTGTGGCTCATGTTGAGAATGATAAGAAGTTGGTTCAGGAGGTTCATCAGTTGGCTGGATAAGGCATTTGTTTGGTTGACTTAGATGAGGGTAGTGTGGGGGTTCAGAATAGTTTGAAAGTTTCTTTGTTTGCTGAGGTATAAGAAAAACAAGATAGGGATCCCAGTCTAGTTAAGTTGAAGGAGTTAGTTAGAGATTAGAAAGTAGAGGTTTTCTTCCAAGGAAGAGATAGTTCTTACGTTGCCAGGGTAGGCTGTGTGTGTTGTGTGTTGTCTATTTGAGACTATGAATTCTTGTATAAGTGCATGGTGCACATTAATCTACTCATCCAGAAGCTACTAAGATATACTATGATTTGAGAAAAATCTATTGGTGGAGCGGTATGAAAAGGGATATTGTAGAGTTTGTAGACAAGTGTGCTAATTGTTAGCAGGTTAAGGTTGAGCACGAAAGGGCTAGTGTCACTATGCAGGAGTTTAGTATCCCCACATAGAAGTGGGAAAAGGAGAATATTGATTTTGTTATAGGGTTGCCTCATTCACGTCGCCAACATGATTCAATTTGGGTTATTGTAGAAAGAATTACAAAATCAGCCCATCTCTTGCTCGTCCATAGTTCTTATTCAGCCAACCATTATGCCAAGATCTATATTAGAGATATGGTTAGATTTTATGGAGTCTTATTTTCTAACATTTCAAATAGAGGTACGTAGTTTACCTCTTATTTTTGGATGGCTTTTCAGAAGGGTCTTGGTACCCAAGTTTGTCTTAGTACAACCTTTCACCCTCAGAAAGATGGTCATGCAAAGAGATCATTCATACCATAGAGGACTTGTTAAGATCTTGTGTTATCGACTTTAAGGGCATTTGGGATGATCACTTGCCATTGATACAGTTTACTTACAATAAAAGTTATCATTCTAGTATTCAGGTGGCTCTATTTGAGGCTCTTTATGGGAGGAGATGTAGATTTCCTATTGGTTGGTTTAAGGTAGGTGAGACCATGTTGATTGGGACAAATTTAGCATTTGATGCACTGGAGAAAGTTCTTCTAATCAAAGAAAGGCTTAATACAGACCAAAGACGACAGAAATCCTATGCAGATGTGATAAGGAGAGATCTTGAGTTTGAGTTTGGTGAATTAGTTTATTGGAGAATCTCTCCCATGATGGGAGTGAAGAGTTTTGTCAAGAAAAGGAAGCTCAATCCCCGATATGTTGGCCCTTACAGGATCTTGAGCCATTTTGGAAAGGTAATTTATGAGCTTGATTTGCCTGCAGGTTTGGCTTCAGTGAACCCAGTGTTCTAAGTTTCTTTATTAAAGAAGTGTATTGGGAATCTAGCTGTCGTTGTTCCTTTTGAGAACTTAGATGTTCAAAACAACCTTTCTTACAAAGAATTCCTAGTTGAAATCCTTGATCGTCAGATTGGTAGATTGGGGAACATAGAAGTTCCTTTCTTCAAAGTTCGTTAGAGGAATCAGTCCGTAGAGGGAGCTACTTGGGAAGCAGAAACAGATATGCGAACCAAGTATCCTCACCTTTTCTTCACAAACATAGACTAAGCTCAAGGTAATAGTTTTCCTTAGATTTTTTCTTTTCTATTCTCAGTTCCATCCATATAATCATATTCATGTCATTTCATGCATTCATAAATCAGTTCAGTCACTCATCTTGTTTGAGACTCAATCATGTAATCATGTTTTCAATTATGCATATTCAGTATACGAATTTAGTTCCCTCAGTATTTTCAGCATAATTAGTCTAATTCAAGGACAAATGTTTTCTATGGGGAAATATTATAATATCTCATAATTGTCTTAGCTTAATTCAACCCATAGTGCATGTAAAAGAGTCTTAGAACCTGAAAATTTAGCTTAGTGTTGGAGAATTAGCATTATTTTTGGCCTCTTAACTTTGATGATTTTTAAAGTGACCTTGCCGACCTTAAGACATATGTTTTAAGTTGATTCATGTTCAGGGGTGTAAGAAGAATATCTTGGGGAAGTTTCAGATTTTTTCAACGATAATTGAGGCACGTTTGGATTTTAATTCCAGAACTTCACCAGGATTATGGCTCATCGTGGTGGCTTTAGCGATGGAAGGTTCATTGCATCGCGATGGAGGCTTAATTCGTGTTCCAATTATGAATTTAAATCCCATAGGGGTAATATGGTCTTTTTCCATTGCCCCAATCATAAAAACATGGGATTTATCATTAGTTAAGGCATTATAGGCCCTATTTCCACAATTGCTCTTTAAAATAAACCCTAGCCCTTACCTAAATTCATCAACTTCAACTATTATTCGTTTAAGAAAACTAAAGAATTCAATCTTTACAACCTAAGAACGATCAAGAACGTCAATTCTCTTACAAGATTTAAGCCTTAAGGTATTTTAGATGTTCATCCATAGTCCCTTTTCACTCATGGAGTCCAAGAACATATATATATGTTTTAAACTTTGAATTTATATCTTTACAATGAGTTATTTTTATGAAAATTTTGGGAATCTCAATTATGCATGATGATTACATTTGTTTTTAGTTGGAAAGTATCCCTTACACGTTTAAAGCATGAAATTCCATGTCAAATTACAAATGTATGGTTTTTTTATAGTGATTTTGTTATTCCCATATGTTTCAAACATTCCCCTTCCTATTTTCATTAATTTAAAGTGTTTGATGAAATGCCTAAGAAATGAATTTTTAGCAATGACTACTTATTTTGCATTTGAAACTTTTGTATACTTCTACTCTTGATGTTATCGATTCCCGGGGGTTATGAATAGAAATTTAGCTGTTTGCTTAGTCCAAGTACTTTCACAATATTTTTCATGCATATATGAGTATTACCTGTTTACTCACTTATCCTATCAGTTAAGTTTAGATCAGTTTAGTAATCTGAGTCAGTTCAGTTTGGTGTAGGATTTAGCACCGAGCGCACCTAGGGATGAGGTCTCACTTGCAAGTTGAGGGTATGAACTTTAGTAGCAATCGCTCCATTCCAAAACTATGTAGCTAACATAGGCTTGAGATGTCATCCTGCCAATTTAGGGTGTGACCTTTAGTAACAATCCCTGTATTCCAGAACTACATTGACAACATAGGCTTGAGATATTAACCTACCAATTGAGGGTTGATACATATCTCACCAGAGTGCCTGCCAGTAAAGGGTGATTCTTTAGACCTTTGGGACTTCATTTTAGTGGATCCACGCTGTCAGTTTTAGTATCTATGGCATGGTATTGACACCCTTCCAACTGTGGTCACAGGTCGGACCGCAATTAAATCTTAATTAGGTCATGTCGGTTAGATTATATCTCCCATAGCCTCAGTCCAGTACTTCTTTCAAATTTTAGTTTTAGGTTTGCTTGACCACAATATATAGTTATTAGTTGTTCAAAATTAGTATTTCAGTTTACAGACCATTCCAGTATCATGACATATGCTTAGTCATGCATTCTCAGATCTTACAGCTTTCACACATACTATAAATCAGTTATCTCATGCCATTTATTCAGATTATTCATGGATATGATCCATGCATATGAGCCTAACCTCATTTAGCATACCTGTACATTCAAAGTACTTAACACTTTCTTGTTTCTTGTGTTATGATGTCTCGTATCATAGGTTCGGACGCTCAAGTTCCAGGCCGCACCTAGTCATCCCAGTATAGGAGCAGCTGTAGTGGTGAGTTCTCATATTCTGAGAAATGATTATGTTTATTGTAGTATTTTAGTCCAGTAGTCAATCAGAGTTAGTTGAAGACTTTTCCTATCAACTCCACAGACAGTTAGTCAGTTATTTAATATTATTAATAGTATTTATATTATTATTGTTGGTATTATTAGTTTAGAGATATTTTAAATTTTTAAACCTTATGACGTATCCAGCTTTATTTTTCGAAAATATGTATCCTTTATTATCAATTTGTTTAGTGCCCACAGCAGGTACCGTCTCATGGGTTAGCTTATGGTCACTTGTGACTATAAGCATCGTGTGGCATCTGAGGTGTACTCCTGGGGCATTACACTTGATAACAACACTAAATTTTTGCTAGATTTATTTGCGTATGGTCAAGCATTGGATTTGATGTATGATGACCTATACACCCTGTTGAACCAAATTACAAAAGGGAATCCTGAGTGCCATGCTGACTCAAAAAGTGCTCCTAAAAAGTTGCAGGTGCATTGGAGGTGGACCTATTTATTGCTATATCAGCTTAGATTGTTGTACTACTAAATATATTAATTACTCAATCAGCAATATAAAATTAGGGGTTACACAACCTACAACAAAAACTAATGCATTTCATTAGACAAATATTTAGTGTGAACATTGTGGAAACAGTGGTTATTTTGTGCCTATGTGTGGTGCAAATCCTGAGTCAGTGATGTATTTGGGGAATGCTAATCGTCAAGGAAAATAGAAATTCAGTAACAGTTATAATTCAAACTAGCAAAATCATCCCAATTTTTCACAGGGTTGAAATCAAGCACAAAATGCAAATGCCTACTGTAGGCCAGTGAATCAAACTATGTAGTAGCGGCTTCAAGGGAATTAGGCCCCGACTTAAACTAGCAATATGGAAGAGATGTTGAAACAACTTATATCTAATCAATCACAGTTGGTAAAAAAATATGAAGAGTCAACAAATTATTACAAAGAACTTAGAGATGCAAACTAGTCAGATGGCAGGAGCACAAACCACTAGGCTTAGGGGAGGTCTACCAAATGATATAGAGCCAAAACCTAAACAAGTAATGAAAATCACTTTGCATAGTGGTAACGAGCTCAATGAAGAACCTCCAAAGACAACTAAGGAGGTAGATGTGGAGTTGGTTCCTCAACAAGTAGATGACCAAGTTGCTAAAAATTTGAGGAATTCTGAGTACTCGAAAGCAACATTGGCTGAACAGGTAAAGAAGAGACCAGCACCACCTTTCCCACAGAGGCTTAGAAAAGAAGAGGAGGATTCATGCTTCTAGAAGTTCTTGGACACTTTCAGAGAACTTTACATTAATCTACCTCTGTTAGATATTTTGTAGGGAATGCCCAAGTACACTAAGTACTTAAAGGACGTGGTCACTAACAAAGTAAGATGAAGGATGTTGAGACAATAACACTCACTGAGGAGTTTAGTTCTTTGGTGATGAAGAAGATGCCCAAAAAGCTCAAAGATCCTGGGAGTTTCATGCTCTATATTCAAATTAGCCACAGTGAGGTGGTCTACGCACTTAGTAATTTGGAGGATAGTATCAATTTGATGCACCTATCATTTTTCAACACGATGGGCTTGGAGAATCCAAGACCAAGCTATGTGATACTCCAATTGGCGAACAGGACTCTAGCCCATCCTGAAGGAATCATAGAGGATGTTCTTATCAAGGTTGGTAAGTTTATTATTCCTGTTGATTTGTTTGTTTTAGATTTTTAAGCAGATGAAAGAGTACCGATCATCTTGGGACGTCCATTCGTGGCGATGGGAGGAGCATTGATAGATGTGGGAGAGGGCACACTTACAATGAGGTTGGATGATAAAGAAGTCATTTTCAAAGTCTACAAACTAGTTAAAACACTATCCCACTACAAATATTTGTTCATGATTACAGTCATTAAAGAGAATAAGTGTGGAGTGGTTTAGTTTATTCCATAGAATACCTTTTCAGACATCCTTATTGAGTTGACTAATCCACCAATACACCAGCCGGAACTGATGTATATTGATGATACTTTAAAGGCTATTATAGGCTATTGTTGAGAGAGTTGTTAACCTTGAGATTTCATACTCAAAAGGTAAGAAACTAATAATAATATGGCCTCTTAGTAGGAGGAAGTCTATGAAGTAGAATGGCAAAGAAGATAGGGTCGTTCCACGACCCTAAATCAGGTGCTACTTGGGAGGCAGCCCAAGTTAAGGTAGGTTTTATTTTCAGTATTTTAGCTGTTTACTTCACTAGTTTTTGTTTTTGATTGAGTGAAAAGTTGATCAGAAGTCCGAGTACCAGAAAATCTGAGCTTAGGATCTTAACGAAGAATGAGTATGGGGGCCTTGGATGTAATACCCCATACTTTTACCTAGCTTAAAATCATTCCAAGAATATTAAAGAATTTCTTTAAAATATGAATCCATTTTTATACATGTGGAATTTTCAAGATTTTTACTTTTTGTTATGTGGCAAATCGAATAAGCATTCCATCGATATCAAATTCGCCCAAACCTAATACCCGGGTGAAAAGTTAGTCTATTTAGTGAGATAGTGTATCACCTGAGCCATAAATTCATCGCGAAGCATGCCAAAATGGAAATCATCAAAATCTAGTGGGCCTCAGCGATTATGAAGTATCGCTCCAAGGCTCAAATCCATAGTTGTTAATTTCCAGTGTATAAATACGATACCACTGAGTCGCGGTAAGTTTCCAGGTCCCATCCAGTATTGCAACGCGATTTCACCATATCACGCTATCAGCCTAATTCCCAGTTGGCAATTTCCAGAGGCACGATGCGATAGTGCCGCATCGCACCAGGTGCCCAAATAGGATTTTCAGTGATAAAAATTAAAAACCTTCTAAGGGCAATTGGGTCTTTTTCCATGACCGAGATCAGCCTTTAACCTAGAAATTATCCCCAAAAAACCCTTTAACATCACTTTTCCTCACTTTCTCTCAAGAATAAAATCCTTCTCTCTTAAGAACAAGAACCCTAGCTCTCAAATTCAAGGACCAAATCACAAGAAATCCCTATCAATCCTTCCAAATTCATTAACTCAGGTATGCATAGTGTTCATTCATTGATTCCTTTCATCCATGAAGCCCAAGAATCAAGTTTTAAATCATGTATTATAAATATTATATTATGGATTGCTTATGTTTATGTGATTGTTGTTGTATGGTTTCCAAGTTGGAATCTCAATGTGTTGTTATGAAATTACATTAGTATATAAGTTTAAATCCATGAATTGAATGATTTATGAGGTGTTAATTGATGATTATACCTATTCCCTAAGTGGTGCATGTAAGGTGTTTGATAAAATGCCTAGAAAACTAGAAATCATGTAATATAGTTCAATTGTGACTTAAGTGATGGATTCATGTTTTACCCTTATGTTCAAATTACTCCCATGCTATTGATGTGTAATGTAGATATTTGTTGAAATGCTCATGATGCTAGAATATGGAATTATGACATTTATTATATGCATTCCTTCAATATACAAGATTATGATAACCATGTACTTTATGAAATCCCCAACTTATTATATTATGAATTGTTGATATTGGTCATGTGTTCAAGAAGTGTCAAGTTTTGTCAGTTTCATGCTATTGAGTCTTGGGGTACTTGTACCCTACAATTTAGTTGTGTTCCTAGAGCCAGTGTCAAGCCATGTTCAGTAGAATTCAGCCAGTCATGTGACTCAGGAAAATTTAGTAAACTCAGTAATCCCAATAAATCTCAAAAAGATTAGTAATTCAGTAATCTTTATAGTATTTTGTCAGTTAACAGAACTCCATGAACTCAGTCCATTTCAGTTCAGTTAATCATATTTAGTATTTATTCAGATGGAAGTAGGATTTAGCACTGTGTGAACCCAAGGATGAGGACACACAAATTGACAGTTGAGGGTGTGATCCTTAGAAGCAATCCTTACATTCCAAAACTATGTATCCAGCATAGGTTGAGACATTAACACTGTTAGATGAGGGTTGATGAGGTGGATAAACATTGTCAGAAGAGGGTCCCACCCTTCTCTTTTAGGGATACTGCCAGATGAGGTTTACACACAGCTTGTCCTTACCAGTGGCACGGTATTGACAACCTTCCAGTTGAGGTTACAGATTGGATCCCAACTCAGCTATAATAGCTTATTAGGGGCATGTCAGTTAGATAAATTTTCCCACAGTTTCAGTTATAGAATCAGGACTGTCAGATTTAGTTACTCAGTCCCAGTAATAGAACTCAGATAGTTCTTTAGATATTAGGACTTCAGATACAGTCACTCAGTAGAATACGTAATTCATCTTATTTTATCAGATTTCAGGACTGTCAGAAACAGTCACCCAATTAATAGTATATTTATTATATGGAATTCATATTACCAGTATTCAGATTTCAGGACTGTCATATACAATCAATCAGACGAGTTCATAATAATTAGAACTATCCAAAATAGTCATTCTTTGGTCAGTAATATGACATAAATTCCTTAGTACTCCATAGACTTAGTCATTTAGTATCCCAGTAGTAGTACTCAGATATCAAAAAAAACCACGTTATTAGAATTCATGAGTTAGTGTTATCATAATCTTAGTTACAGTTATGTATTCATACATGTATTCTCACGTTTATGTTATTCAGTCATTTAGTATTTTTCATACATGTGAACCATTGCATTTATCCTACCTCACTTATAGACCACTATATTCAATGTACTAACGCATTTGTGCTATGGTGTTTTATACCATAGGTTTCAAACCATGAGCTCCCGAGCATCCATAGTAGATCAGATGTTTAGTAGCTAGACTAGTAGTGAGTCCTCATCATTTGAGGATATCATGGTTATTTTATTACTTTATTATTTTAGTAGTATGGATTTAGTTGGGGACATGTCCCATCAACTTCACAAATTTCAGACAATTTAGAGGATTTCAGACTACAACATATTTTAGATTATTTATTTTAGTTTTGGGTATTGTTATACCCCATTACAGACATTATTTTATATTCAGTATTAGTTCATTTTTGAACCTTATGGCCTTACAACTTAGTTTCTACATATTTACAGTATATTATTCAATGCTTAGTTACAGATATCGGTCATGGGTTAGCTTATGGTCCTTCGAGGTCATGAGCACCGTGTAATGTTTGGGGTACTAGATTTGGGGCGTTACATTGGACCTCCTTGATTTATAAAATGCTACTAGATAGTCCTAGAGGCCTCAAGGAGTATTTCTAGCTCTACTCTTAAGTACACTTTAGGGACAAAATAGATTTCTAAGTGTGGGATGGGGAAATTCCTATTTTTAGGAGTAATCTTATAATTCTAGTGTTAGGAATAACTGCGATGTTCTTATTGGCACTATATTTTACTGAATGATGCAATTTTTTTGGTTGTAAAAGCATATTAATTGTGTGAATTACTACTTTTGAGACTCCTAGGCTCATGATTATGACTTTTGCACTTGTTGGATTAATGTTGAATTCATGTAAATGTTTGGTTGAGAGTCTATAATGATCCTAATTGAGTTGAGCATGTGCTATATGTGAGTAAAGTATTTGGGTATTCCTTGTTGTACTTGATGTGTAGAACTTGTTTTGTGTATATGAAAAGCAAAAGTAAAAGTGTGGGTTTAGGAGATGATATAGGCATTTCTTTGATATCCATATTTCATACCCTCTCTTACTTACCCTTGTGCATTATCCTAGTTAGCCCTATTAGCCTTTAGCTTATTTTCTTTGGCAACCTCATATATATACTGTTTCCCCTTCTTTGATGGACCTTAATTAGATCAAAAGTTCTTAGGCGCTTTAGTGTAAAATTAATTAAGTTAAGGAGTTTGAAATTCAAGTAGGAGAAAAGTGAAAGTGAAGTCCTAATGTAATAGTTATTAGTGCATATTATTGATGTGTTATGGTTGGCAGTAAGAGAAATTTATGCTAAAGAAATCCACATTTTTGGCCTATTTGTGTTATAATGAAAATATTTTGGCCCTGGTCCTCCGTGGATATTGCGCACCTTAACTAACCAAATCACTTAAGTCGAGGGTGGCAATCATAGGGGTGCGTAATATAAAGTGGGTGTGAAGAATAGTAAAATTGAATCATGAATTAATAGAGAATACTCCCACCATAGTGTATGTGAACAATCTTAATGAAATTGGGCAAAACAAACTATAGTAGTAGGTAGAGCTCGGATGCCCCAGTGTAGAGGTGTGAGAGGTTGGCTAGGAATGGTTTCAAGAATGGTAGAGGTAGACCAAATATATATTAGAGGGAGGTGATTAGCATAACATAGGGCAGCTTTAGCTTGCAGAGTACATAACCCTGGATAGGAAGTTGTAGAGGAAGTTAATTAGGGTATAAGTTTAGTCTAAGTTTAGAGTATGGTATTTTTTGGTGTGTTACATGGAGTATCTTGTTTATGTTATAATTGATTTTGCTAATGCCTATTATATCTTGTTTTTTTTCTATTCTTACTGTTATTGTTTCGTATCTTAGATTGTTCTATTTTGAGCAAGGGGTCTATTGGAAATAGCCTCTTTATCTCACATTTGTGGTAGTGGTATGGACTGTATACACTTACCCTCCGCAGACCCTACTTGGTGGCAATATACTGGGTATGTTGTTGTTTTTTTTTATAGGGGAAGTGGAAATTGGATGTTAAAGGTGATTTGAATGAAAATTGTGATGTATTAAAGTGCTTAGGGAAGATAGTCACTATTCTTGATCAAAATAGTTCCTACCTATCCTTTATCCTACAATATAACCCTTAAAGACCTATTTGATCCCAAACTTCATCATTCTGATCTTAGTGGAGTATTATACTAAGGGCAAACCTATGGTTCATCTTATGTAACTTGTGAATTCTATGTGAGAGAAAGCGTAATTTGATTCTTGTACCCAATCTGTAATAAATTGCTTTATGTTAGTAATTATGGATAACTTTTTTATTGTAAGGGAACATGTTTAATGATAGTGGGATGATTCGTATGATGTCTTTCACTGAACAATATGTATGAGTTTACCTACTTTGTGAGTTAATTCTTGAGGGTAGGATGTTTTGGAGTAGTATGATTGAACTGTCAATTGTGATTGTAACATGCTTAGTGTAGAAACTTGCATTTTGTGTAGTCATTGTAGTACAAGGTTGAGTGTCTTGCTTGTAATAGAAGTATAGATTCACCTTAGCTTATGATGCATAGAGTACAGAATTTTTCGACAACGAACAAGGGTTTAAGTGTGGGGTGATGATCTGAGGTGGATTTATGAACTTCAGTGTTGTTATCTAGTCTTTTTTTGCTTTGGTTTGAGGAATTTTTGTGTCCTTAATGTATTAACAATGATATAATTAATCATATAAATTTTTAAGTACATAATTACAATGTTTAAGGTGTAGTTAAAACAAGTGTGTACTTAATTTTGTCACTTAGAGTTCAAATGAAAAAATCTAGAGCTACCAGCTTGAGCAAGGTGGTTGACTAGTTGATCTCGGTGGATTCTAGTGAGTTTAATGAGTTCCTACGGTTATTATGCTGTAATTATGTGTGTAAAAACTTGTTTATAGTGTTTCAAGTGAAATTAAATCACTCCTAGAGTCTAACAAGAAGTGAAAGATCAAAAACAGCGAAACTAGTTCTTAAATTAAGTTTCTAGTTCGTTGTCCTTGATATTGTGTTAGTTTGAGCTCTAATCGGCGGTTTTTGATGTTACATAATTCTTGGTGAGTTGATTGTGATGTTATATAGATTATGAAAAATCTGTATATCAAGTGGAAGCAACACCACATAGCTTGGAATGGAAAGACATGGAGATGGCTTATAAGATGACTTTCTAGTGTGTCAACACGATAGAGGGGTGTCGCACACCAGATTCCCATGGAATAATAGGTGAATCCTGCACCCAATTCCAATGGAATAAAAGGGGCGACAGGAACTTTAATCAAAAAACGACCAATTTGCCCTCCTATAAATAGACACTTGAACTTGATGTTAGACACATTGGACGACTGTGAAACTTGGAGAGGGGATGGAAAACACTTAAAATAGGGTTTTTATTTCTTTAATTTAGATTATTTATGGATTTTATAATGTATTCATTTATCTTGATTACGGTTATGGCCATGAGTGACTAAAAGCCCTTTTCCGTGTTAAGGCCAAGAACATGATTACTATTGCTTTATGTTGATTTGGTTTTGATTTCATATCATATTCGGTTTTTTATTTATCCTTTTTATAACTATTTTAAGGATATCTACTTTTAGAATACATCCAGTGTCATCAAGAGGATAGAACGTATGGGTAAATATAGTAAGGTTCTCATTCTTTTATAAGATAAGGGATTTGAATTAGCATCTAGGCTACAGATATACCTAGAAGCCTTGTTTTGTTTACTTAAAGGATGACATCTTAATGAACCTAAATGGATTATGGCATCCCCGCTAACCGATGTAGCTGTAATGTCCAATTAGGTGGAAGATTAGTGGATTGGGAGACCATGAGCATACTATAAACCCTGCAAATCAACAACTAAGATAAGTAATCTAACCAATGAAGTTCAATAGCCTAGTATGATTGTCCGCAGTTCTTTAACCCCGGTTTTATCTTTATTGATTGTCCAAACTCTTAATTTTTTGTACAATTTACTTACTTTTAGTTTATAACGCAAACACTCGTTAGTACTGTTGTACTTTAAACTCTTAACTATTATCAATAGCTGAATAGTTGATAAAAGAAATCTTTGAGGGATCGATACTTGGCTTCTAAAGGGCCACTTTACTACTAAGTGAGACCAAGTATAGTTGCATGTGCGCAACATTAATGCCTAATTAAAAGACTTCTTGGAAAATGGCTGGGAGTGTGTAAATTATTTAATATGGGCTTAAAGGGGGTTGAGTAGAAAAGTCATGTATGGTGGGGGTCATAGGGGGACCATCACTGGAAACTCACATTTGCTGATGTGAGGGTGGTCCTTGTGACTGTATGCTTAATGTCACACATTATATTTTAGAGATGTACTAGTCATCTTAGGTTTTTTCATCGATCGTGCGGATAACACACACTGGGGCCTTTTTAGCATGGGAGCTGAGCCGATATAGCCCGTGGGTGGTTTTAGGATGACTAAGCTACACAACACAGGTTAAGGATTTAAATGCATGCTAAACCTTGTTCCCTATCCTGGCACGACATATATGTATTACATATGATTTAATATGAATATTTGATTTGATTTTGAATGATGGAATTATTTTTCCTTTATACCTAAGTTACATGTTAGCGTTTACTTCACTAATCATCTTCAGGCATTGTTCCCCACTCGATGCAAGAATCAACCTTACTATCATTCCTCCTACTCAGCGACTTGGATTCAGAGGCAACTTTGAGTAAGATTGAAGTGGTGAGCTTCGATACTCCAAAAGACTCTATTTCATGCTATGGACTTCCTTCTATTATTGTTGTTTCTTTTGTATTGGTTTTTTCTATGGTCAGGCGTATATCCCAACCAGGTGTTCTTTGATTCTGGTTAAAGGCTTTATTAGACTACAATGGGCATAGGTGTTGTCGGCATTAGTGTTAGCCTTCGTATTGGTATTGACATTGGGATTGGAAATGGACGGTTGATTGGTTGTGGTTTAAACTTTAGTTTTAAGCTTACTTTATTGAATTTAGAATAATTGTTGTTTTATCTTGTTATATGATAAGAATTATTCTGACAGAGGGTGTAGGGTGGTTATGGTTTGGATATTAGGGATGGTCTTCGATCGTGGTTGGGCTTGAGACACCCGATACGACTAGGACCTAGTTCGGGTCGTACAATTAACTATCCCTAAACTACATAAAATAGCAATTCTAAGGCTATATTACCAATTTTCTTGTTAACGGGGTTGGAATCCTTACCTTAGTAAAGAAAAATGATGGAAAACCAAGTACTTTTGCCAAAATTTCCATTATTGAAGCCTAAATTTTGTTTAAGAAGAATGAATCATTTTTGTTGTTTTTATAAATAAAACATTTATTCATGTCATGTCGCTATAGCGACCCTTGATTTTATTGAGTGGTCAATATAGCGGGAATTATTTTATTTTACGGCATTTTTATTTAGCGACATGTATAATGCTATAGTGATATGGACTGGAAAAAATGTCTTATTTTTTTTTAAAAAAATCTCTTTTCATAACACATCTTAAATCTGAGACATAACAAACAATACCCTTTAAGATAAGATCAACTATCGGGAGTTCTACTTATTGATGTAACCCATATTAGACATCCTAAAAAGTATAATGTGGTCTCTTGTCAAATTCAGAACCTAAAAAGGTTGGGTTTGATCCCACAGGGAATAGGATAAACTTTGTCATGAGATTCTGTGTGCGGCAAGAAAGAGTAAAAAGTAAATTGGGGGAGGGGGGATGTATGAACAACAGTAATAGTAACAATGTTTGAAAATAGGGTTGTCATATGACGATCACTAGGACTGTGTTCCCCCTGACTTCATAACTTCGTAGACTTATCATGCTTATCAAACTACTCGGTGCCTCGCATGCAGAATCTACCATCTTTCAACCTTAGTTTTGATAAATTTACCTCATCTTCTCTTAGCCTTAGAGTGTCGTATTTCTAACCTTTGTTCTAGATCCAGATTAATTATCTCCTCCCGATCTCAAGTTAATTAGATGAAAGTTAGTAGCTTCAAATTACCTTTGTGATATCTTTTTCCCTATATCAACCTCTCTCCCAAGTTAATATTGAAAATAAGAAGGCTCCTAACATTTGTAACCATCAAGAAAGCAATCAATATAAAAGAAATCATAATACATGCAAGAACACCAATCAAGAATGACTTTGTCCTTGCTTATTCGGATTGGGTGTGGTTTCTTATTCTTTTCATTTATTCACTTTTTTCTCTTTTTTCCTTCTTTTGATTTTCAGACTTTTCTACCAAACCCAACACTATTTTTTATCTTATTCACATACTTCTTCATACCTATTTTCAACTAATCTACCCAATGATAGCCACCTTTAACTTAGGATATTTTCTTGATTTAGGGTGCACAGTGTCCACGGAAGGATAAGTGCCAAAATAAGTTCATTGCAATTAAATGGGATGGTGACAAGGTGAAACCAAGAAAATAGGTCAATTTAGTCTCAAATCAAGGGTCAAGGTATACTTATTGTCATTTGGTCGGTCATTTAGGCTAAGAGTGGGCTTATTCAGACATGGCCTATGATCATTTCCTAACCAACTATCGTACAACCTAAGAAAGACTAACTTTGGCAAGTACTGGATTAAATGCACAAAGTGAACTAGGTAAATGTCTCACACACACATGGTCAACGGTTATATTATCAACTACTACCTATCTAGTTCTTACACAATGATTAGCTTTGATTATTCTATCCCTAATACTAATGTGATAGGCAGATTCAAAAAAATGTCTCACATATATTTACACACAATTCACTAAAATTTTTGAGGGGTATCATTTTTTTTGAACACTTAAAAACACCAAAAAAAAGATGTCAATTGCACTTAGATTCCTTATTTTTCTTCTAGTTAAACATAAATAACACATGACATAAAACAACACAATGTTATAGCTAAACATACTGATGGTAACAAAAATAAGACAATCAATGGAAAAAATACTGCAACATAAACCCTCAACTACGGTACACCCCCTCACCTAAATAAAAACTCATGCACTATCCCCAGTGCATACTAGAAACTAAATAATAAAAAGGGTGTAGGTACATTCATGAGATGCTCTAAGCATCAAAAGTTGATTTGCACTTATTTTGGGAATTACGTGGTGCATGACTAAAGGTGGTGTTTAATGTCATCTCGGTTACCTCAACTCATCAATAGTTGCTACACCTTAGACTAAAAATTGGACTTCTTTAAGGAGTGTTGTAACTCCTCAAAATCACCTAAATCCTCCTTCTCACGTGCTTTTTTGGCCCCCTCAAGCAGGTCCTCATCATCCTCAACAAATCAATCAAAGACCATAGGTGGAGGTTTGGGCAGTAGATACGTGATAAAAAGAACCATTGAATGGAATATGGCTCTCAGCTAATAATGAATACATGTAAATATGAATGTACCCAACCCTCATGAAGGCCCGACAAATTAGGCACCTAAACCTAGCAATGTCGTGCTTTTATCTGAGCCTCGAAACCATTATTCCACCCATGTATATCTCTCATGAACCTCTCTATGGTAGCCATCATCCTTCCCTTAACTCTAGCCTCTATATCTTCTAATATGGTTAGGCCTCAAGATTGAATCTGACTAAATACAACGGCTAGCAGGTTTTCTATCTATGTCTATCGATCAACTAACACTTGTTACTGATCCACCAAATGTTCTAAGAACTCATAAGTCATACTAACCAAACCTATAATAGGCGGGCGAAGGGGCAAAGTAGAAACTAAGGCTGTTGCTAAATTGACCATATACACATTATTTCCTGTAGTATTGGTAGGCTCCTCCCATTATTTATATTATCAATATCTCCAACTAGTGTTGTCCGCTTAACTAGTCAAGCTATCATAGAAGTCTTCTTAAAATGGGTTGCACTCAAAGAAGTAGCTGATTGTTCTCTCTATAGTGCAATAGGCTTGGTTGCATCCTTAATCAAACTAATATCTATCACATGGGTAACCTTGTGCATTACTTAACCTCTTTCTTAGACAAGGGAGATGAAGGGTGGTGAACTGATGAAATTCTTTCTCATGGATCTCAGCCTAAATCCACCTAGCAAAATTAATATCACAACCAACTATCACGACAACAATCAATATAGCTCTATCCCAAGTGATCATAATGGTCCGCCAATGTTGGACTCAACCAATACCTCACTGTAGTGCACCAAAACATTGTTGCAAAGTGAAGTGATGCCTACTTAATCTCCCCTACCTCTCAGCACAAAGGGCACTAGTACCCAACTGAGCAATATGTTCAACTACCTATCTTGATACGTCTACCCTATGAACCCTTTGCTTAGCATATCTCATCTTGTGTCTACTCTTCATAAGTGTCAATCATTAGTCAAACTCAGCTATAGTGTCCAACCCCAAAAACTGCAGCCCAAAACAAAACCGGCTAATTGTCTCTGAAGATACATCGACCCTCACCCCTCTGACTCTTGTATGAGTTAGTAAGGGCTAGTCTGTACCTCTCCTCTTAAATAAAGTTACTAAATACACCAATGATGCATAAGAATCATAGAACTCCCAAACAATCTTTAATCTATAAGAACCTGAAGACTGGGTCATCCACCCAAATCAATATCTCTCAAATGCAACTTTCAGGTTTGGAGCACTTTCCAAAATAAACAAATTAATTGAGGTCTCCTCTTTAATACTACATTGCATTCTACCCTACTCGATAATAGTGTTGTATTTACATCAAATTCTTTGTATTCCCCCTATACTATCTAGAAATAACTTGAGCAAGGGGAACTATAGAGACATTTGTGGACTTTTACTCCTACGAAACAAAAGTTGTAGCAGAAGCAACCTGAGTTTCTTAAGTTGAAGAAGAAATCTCTTGAGTACCCTGAACTGCATCAACACCCTCATCAGACTAGGGTGCATCTAACTTTAATGCAGACTTACTATCACCTAAACCTAATGTAGACTTCGACTATCCTCAAACCAGGGTTGACTAAATACCCCTCCTCATCGAAACTAGAATCAAAATCATTCTTTCCCTCATTAGATTAGGGAGAAATAGGAGAGTTTAGTGGTGAAGTTTTATCAAACTTAATATAGGGCCCAGTTTTGATAAAATGCAATTGTTAAGTCTGAGGCCCTAACTTTGATATCTATGGTGGTGCAAGATCAGAGCTCGACTAAATAATAATTGGTGTCGATTGTGAGCTTGACTGAGTAGCTATCCTAGTTGTAGTTTGCCTTTATGCCTGGCCCATATTCTGGCATAAAGGGTGCAATATCTTTACTCATAGGTTACTCCTCAATAAATCCATTCTACTTAGGATACTCATCTCTCAACCTGAATAGTACTCCCTTTTATGGTATACCCTCGGGTGCCACAGTACATGTAGAAAGAGATGTTAGTTATTGAAGCATAACTATTAAATATAAAATAAGAAGAAAATTTTACATTCTAAACCAGAGGCTACTTACGACCCCTACCTACAGGTCATAGGTAGTACCTACGGGGCCATAGGTATCTTTTATAGGTAGCAAACAAGATCTTGAACCTTTAGGGATTCAAGTTTGACACCTACGTGGTCATCTACAGGCTCATAGGTATAAATTTGGTGCTCTTAGGTAGGTTTTCTAGGTTCAAGCTAAGGGTACATCAATTTTTTTCCAAAATTCCCACCCAAACAGATAAATTTTCAACTTTATGACAAAATTCAGTCACCAGAACATGCAATAGTCCAAGTTCCACAGGTATTTCAAGTTCTAATCAAATTATTCAACTTTTACTTCTACTTTAGAGTGATTACATGCTTCTTAAATCAATCATTCATTCATATATTGAGGTTTCACAATTTTTTAGGCTCTAAAATTTTTAAGAATTAAAAGAATTAAGTTATTTCATGTTTATTCCAAGAGTTAAAATAATTTAATGTACACGAATAGTTTTTCAAACTAATTGGAGCCAAGAAAACCTCGTCTTAAATGAATAATGTAGAAGTAAAAGATACATAAATGATTTATCCCCAAAATTGAAGTGTAATACATGTAAGTTTGAGCTGGTGGGGGAGGGTTTTCTTTTAAACCTTTGAAAGGGATATGAAGATTTTGAACTTGAGTGAAAGCTTTAAAACTGAAAAGTTGGGGCTTTAAGGATCGGATCTAGGTCTTTTTATATCGTGGGTTGCTGATCCGGGTTGAGTTATAAAAACCTCACCCATTACATATTTATTTTTCACAAAAAATCTAGGCCCTACTTGAGACCCCTACTTATGGGTTATAGGTGGTACCTATGGGCCTGTACGTAGGGACCGTATGTAGGGTCTGTAGGTTGAAATTTAGAGACTGAAATTTTTTATTTGATTCCTATGAATTAACTTACATGTTGTGGGTTGGACCTACAACCCCGTAAGTATGGTCATAGGTATACTTACCTTGACTTGTCTAAAATTCTACAAGTTTTACCATTCTCTATGTGCTTATTCATGATTTTAACCTATAAAACAAAACAAAAGTGAACATTAACACCTTGGGTTGTCTCCCGTGCAATGCTTAATTTAACGTTGCAACACGACGTGGCAATTTTGGATACTGTAATACCCCGATCGTTCCTTAAGCCTAAATCTATTTTTTGAGCAAATAGGAAGACTTTCAAAGTGATTTATGTTTAAAACGTGTGGTATTTCTCTAATTTATAAATTTTTTTGACGTGGAGAATTGAATAAGCTTTCTATCAATACCAAATTCGCCCAAATCCGACACTCGAGTGAAGAGTTAAAGCCGTTTTAGTGAGATAGTGTGCCTTCTGACACTTTAGCGCGTTGCGGAGACAACTAAAATGGAAATTATCATTTTCTAGTGATCCTTCATGATATTGGCACATCGCGCCAAGGCTCAATAACAAAATTATCAAATTTCAGTACACCAATGCAAGTCCACCGCGTCACGGTGCCCTTCCAGGTCACGACCAAGGTGGCAAATATGACTTCACCGCGTCGCGCCACTGAGAAGTTTCCCAATAGTCAAAATCTAGTGAAGGCTGCAATCATGGGGCGTCGTGCCAGGGACAAAAATCGAACTCCAATTCTAGAATTTGCTCAAGGGTATGTTGGTCTTTTCACCCATCCTTACCCACTATATATATACAAATAGAGGAGAAAATCGTCATTTTTCTCTTCCATTCCATCCAAAATCAAGGGTTTCTCTCCAAAATCCCATCCTATTCTTGTCTAAATATCTCTATATTGAGCCGTAGTTTTCATAAATTAGTTCAATATTCAAAACTTCCAAGTCAAGAACATTAAGAACTCTAACTCAAGAAGTGGGAAAAGAAGTTCCAATCAAGTTTTTTCATCTCAAAATCATAATCAAGGTATGTGGGGCTTGAACAAGAATATCCTTTCATTCTTGTGCTGAAAGAATTGATTTTTACTATTGAAATTTCATGATTGTGCAAAGTGGGTTTAGGCCCAAATTACTTTATGATTGAGTTATTAGAATTGAGCTATTCAAGATTGATATACATGACTTTTGATTATTTTATTTCCTAAATTAAGAACTTATTCTATGAATTGTATACTGCTACTATGAATTTAAATTGATGATTTCCAAGTGATAAATGATAAGAGTCATGATTTTAAGCTTTTCCATGAGAAGTTGATTATTGAATATATATATATATATTGATGTTTGAGTTTAAGAGTCAAGAATGAATCTTATGATGCTTTCTTGAAGTTTTGAAATTTGATATGAGTTAATAAGAAAGTCCACTTTATGTTAAGAAAGATTGTTTTGAGTTGAGTCGAGCTAGGAATCCACATATTATTTATGATTTATCAATGAGATAGATTTATGATTTCGGTCTCTATGGTAGACCCTTGAGTTGATTAAGGTAGATTTCCTAATGTGTTCTGAGTTTGAGTCTGGGAGTAGTATTTAGCACCAAACGGGAAGTGTGGGTTTTGCACATCCTACTTCCCCAGAACTACTTGCCACTATTGGATAAAGATTAAGGGCCAAAGGCCAAGACAGTAATCACTAAAGTTGAGGTTCTACTCTGATGGCAAGGATAGAAGAGCTCTCCCTAACGTGGGCAAGACGTTAGACTCCATGTAAGCTCACATGGTTTATGTCGGTTATAAGAAACTCCCAAGTCCATAAGAGTTTACGTTTCTGGAGTCACCAAGCTACTCTAAGTCTTGAGTTGAAGAGTTTGAGTTGAGTATAATGATTTATGAGATTTACAATTCTTGCATTACTATTGATGATTTACAAGGAATATGAAGAGAGTCATTATTGATAGCATGTATGATTTTCTTATTTATTTATTATAATGGTTACAATGTTGAATAAAACACCACATACTCAGTACATTCCCAAGTAATGATTCCCATACTCTTCTGTTTTCTATATTTTCTCATGATTTAGGTTTGGGTGCTCAGTCTCAGCAGCGACAGTGATCTTTGAGTACCTTTATCTACATTTTTGTTATCTACATTTTTGTAGTTGGTGAGTCCTCATGGTTTGAAGACCCATGTCCCTGATTTTGCCTTATTAGTAGATGGTTGTTTCTTTTCAATTTATTATGAGTCAGTTAAGGATATGTCCCAATGGATCCTCAGTCTTATGTAGTAGAGGATTTTATCAGACTAGATTACTAGTATGCATAGAAATTTTAGTATTCTATTTCTACAGGCTAGTATTTCTTCATAATTAATATTTTCAAGTTCATTACATGATTATTCTTCCCTATTTTAGCATGATTAGCATTGTAGTGAGCTCTGAAAGTGATGACAGGCTTAGAGGGTTAGGTTGATGCCACGTGTGGCCTTAAGCACCGTGTGACATCTTAGGATAGGTTCTTGGGGTGTTATAGGTACTTAGGGTTCACTAACAAGCCGATGGCTTGCCTCCTATGCAACATTTGATCTAATATCATGAAACGACACAACTCACTTGGCTACTCAGACTTTACCAAGGCTAATATTCTCAAACACTTTTAATTCCTCTATGGTTCCCATGCATTTCTTAACATAATGCACGTTCACCTTTAATTGGGCATCACCATCTTATTTTAGATCAATTACACCATATGGAAATACTCTAACCACGTTGAATAGTCTAGACCACTTTGACTTAAACTTTCCAGGAAAGAAGTTAAGTCTCGAACTATACAACATGACCACATCACTGGTATGGAATACATTTTTCTCAATCTTCTTAGTGTGGTACAACTTCATCTTTTACCTATACAAGGATGAAATTTCATAATAATGTATGCTAAATTCATTAACTTCTTACCCATTCTGAAGTGTGTGATATCACTCAACTCAAAATTTAGCTTCTTCAATGCCCATAATGCCTACGGCAAGTGGCATGCCTTGCCGTACATAAGATGATAAGGAGAGGCTCCTGAAGAATATTGTAAGACGTAAAATAGTCCCAAATAGTATTATCTAACTTTATTAACCAGACAGTACGATTTTCATTCATGTTGTTTATAGAATGGACTCATGATTGAAACTTGCCCACTTCTCTATCGATGGTATGGTGTCTCCACCTTATGTTTTACCCCATATTTATCAAGTAGGGTCTTGAATAGACAATTATAGAAATGGGACCCTCTATCACTAATTATTACATGTGAAGTAACAAATAGAGAGAAAATGTTCTTAAAAAATGTTGTGACACGTCGACCCTTATTATTGGGAAGTGAAACTACTTCCATCAAATTAGATACGTAGGCAATTTCCACCAAAATGTACTTCATTCCATGCAAACTCACAAATAGACCCATGAAACCAATTTCAAAAGATCAAATAGCTCAAGATACAAAATTAGTGTCAGCTCATGCTTCCGTTAGATATTTCCCTGTCGTTAGTATTTTTCACAAACTTGTGCATAGTCTTATGCATCTTTATAAATCATCGACCAATATTAATTACACTGTACAATTTAATGGGCTGTATGAGTATCTCTATGGTGACCCCTAACTTGATACGAATGATAAGCCTCAAGAATGCTCATCATCTCAACTTTGGGAATAAGTGACTCTCATCCAAATAAGTTACTCTCATCTAAATAACTTTAGTACCTCATGCATAAATAATTTAGTACCTCATGCATAAATCATTTTTCTTGCTAAAACAACCTATCTTTTAGGACGAGGTCACTTGCTAAATAATTATCAAAATGAACAAACAAAGGGATTAAGTCTTATGATGCTGCTAAGACATGCTCATCTGGAAAAGTATCATTAATCTCAAGCTCATCCCCTAATTTAAGAATTACCTCCTTTTCTAGGTGGGATAGATGGTCCGTAACTTGATTCTTTATACCTTTTTGATATTTAACCTCAAAGTTGAACTCTTGGAACAATAGTTATCTTATTGTAGCATCTTTATTCAGCATAAGGTACCTAAGCACTGCATGGTCAGTATGCATAATGACTTTAGTACCAATAAAATAGGACTATAATTTCTCAAAAATAAACACCACTGAAAATGACTCCTGTTTCGTAACCACATACATTTTCTGTGTGAGGTTTAGTATTTGCTAGCATAGTAAGGTAAAGTATCTTCTCGCATCTTTAGCCTAGGACATCTCTTAGGTCCATACCACTGGCATCAGACATCACCTCAAATAAAGGGGTCCAATATGGATATACAATGATAGGAGTATAAATCAACCTCTGTTTTAGGCAACAAAGGCCTTGAGTCAAGCATAACCAAACACATACTTCACCTAATTCTTTAATAATTTGCATAAGGGATTTGCGATTGTAAAGAAGTCCTTGGTGATCACCTATAGAACCCTGCATGACCTAAGAAAATCTGACTACCTTTCATAAAAATTAATGGGGGAAATTTTTAGATCACCTCAATTTTAGCCCTATCAACCTCTATCTCCTCCATAAAAATCTTGTTCCCAAGAACTATCCCCTTATTTACCATAAAGTGACACATCTCCCAATTCAAAACAAGGTAGCACTCCTCACATCTTTGTAGTGCAGTAGACAAGTGGGCCAAATATTTATCAATAAGTTACCCACCAAAGAAAAATCATCCATAAAAACCTCTATAGTATCCTCCACCATATCAGAAAATATAGATATCATATAGTGATAAAAGGTGGTGGAAGCATTACAAAGTCTAAAAGGTATCCTATTGAATGCGAACATACAATATTGACATGAGAAAGTTGATACAAGCATAAAGAGCACAAGTATTATAAGGTCTTATCAAAGGTTTACCCTTTTGATTGTCAAAGGTTCAAGCCTTGGATTTGAAAATGCTTGAAGACGTTTTGGAACCATTATAAAGCCTTGTTCAAGTTGAAGATTGGAGAAAGGGTCCTTACACTCCAAAGTCATCTATACTTGGGATTATTAAGGGCAATATTGTCTTTTGGTGGCTCTCTTATACACTCCAACAGATCAACCTTCATTAAGGGTATTTTAGTCATTGTTATGTAATAGTATAAATAGACCTACTAGCTTCTATTTTCCTTAGAATTGTGATGACATTAAATATTATTTATATTTTGTGAGCTTTATTCTTGTAGTTAGCCTAAAATCAAAACTTGAAACCCTAATAACAATTGAAAGTTGGTTTTCACTTGTCTTGGGTAATTTGGCAAGAAAGGTGTGCTTGAGAAAGTATGAGTCCTTTGGGTTACCTAAGAGAGTGGTTTGAGATTATATTGGTGTTTTGTGTTTGAAGGTTTTAAACACCTTCTTGTGCTATTCACTTGGTAGGAGTACGAGTCTCTCTACTATCTTTGAGTTTATGCAATTCTTCTTCTTCATCTCCTTCTAGTGTGTTGTTTTTCTCTTTACGTGCTTGCTGATTTTTGTATATTTATGTCAATTTCGTGTTTTTGGTATTATATAGGCTATCATTTAGTATCAATATCCATGTATTAGAGTTGTTCCCACAACTCTAAGTCTTGGATCTAAGAAAATGCCAACAAAAAAGAGTGTAGAAAGTCGAAAATCTCACAAAAAGAATTGTAAAATTGTTTGTGTTTTGGAAGATTTTTAAATCTTAGATCTACATGTTTTTGTGTTGTTTTGCTTGTTTAAAGTGCTAGATTGTTGTTCCCTATCACCTAGGTAGTGTAGATCTACATTTGGAACAAGATTTGGTTGTTTTTGAGCTAGATCCACCATTGTTGTGACTTGTTTGAAGCTTTTGGAGGTGAGATCCATTTTGGGTTTGTGTTGGTGATGTGATTTGTGGCTGATTTTGTGTTGTTTGTGCTTGTCTTGGCAAAAGGAACCTGGATCTAAAAGAAAAATTAAATTCGGGGTTCATTTTCCTTGTGGTCAAACCTTGGTCAACTCTTGAATATTCATAATGTTCCTCAATCTTTATATCTTGTTGGGGAAGAATATTCAAGACTTCTTGTTTGATCTTGAAAAGGGAATAAAAATAGTGTACTAGTTTTTCAAGGCAATTTCCAAGAAGCTTCCTAGTCTTGCCAAAAGAAGAAAACAACAAAAACAAAAGGAACCTTCAAATACAATTGCAAGTTCAAGGGGGAGACCAATTCATTTCTAATCCATTTTACAGATTGAAAAGGCTACAAATTTAAATAATTTTCCCTCGAAATGAATTCTCTTCATTCCCTAAGTGTTGTTTGTCCGAGACAAGAATCTGAAAATTGAAAAAAAATTGAAAAAGTGACATCCAATCACAAGCTGCCACGTCATCACTATATAAAAAACCAAATTGAGTTCTAAAATTAGATTTTCTTTGTTTCTAATTTTTTATTCTAGGTTCTTTTGAGTTAAGTCTCTCACTAATTATCAAACTAGTAAGTACCTACTAGGTTGGTATTAGTCCAAAGTCCGTTTAATTCGTGTCTTCATTTTTTTCGTGTGCTTTTATCATTTTAAAGTTGTAGTGGTTTGTTATTTAAAGTTTGTACATCACTTTATTTGAGTCATTTCAAACAAAGATCGATTCCGGACCAAAGCTTCTCACTACTTAAGTAACTTACCATGTATTGCCAATTATCCAACACTTGTGAGGCCATGCGTGAGGTGAGGTTGAGTGTGAATGAAGTGAAGTTTTTGAACTAACTTGTACGTTCGTTTTGTAGGGTTTTTCCTTTTCTTTTTTTTCTCTTTTAGGTAAATTTTACCATTTTCATCCCAACCTTTGGGAAATGATATTGTGGGGGTCTTGAAGGCTCACTTTGATTCCTTAAGCTGAGAGTTGAAAGGTGATATAGATGCTATAAGGAGAGACATAAAAGGTGATATAGAATCATGGAGGAGTAAAATGGCATCCTTGATGGGTGGTATGATTAGAATGAAAAATAGGGTTGATAGATTATATCCACCAAAGCCTCCACAAAATTCAAAACACCAAGTCCTAAATCCACTTGACCAAAGACCCTACACTCCACAAAACCCCATTCCACAAATCCAAACCCATTATCAACCAAATCCGGTTCCCCCTCTCCAAACTTTCCTAAATCAAATTCAATCCATCTAAGTTGGAGAAATGGGAGATTTATCACCCAAGGATAGTGAGGCCAATCCTCAATATAGAGAGTAAATAAATGGTGAGATACAAAGAGGATGTGAAAAAAAAGTGAAACCATGGTAGTAAAGTTAGAAAGGGAAAGAAATGCTTGATTGAAAATCTTGTCCACAAAGAATCCTTATTACTCACTTACCCAAATAATAGCATTTTTCTTGTATTTTCTCTTCTCATATGCAGGTTCAAGCCCCTAGAAGTCCCGAGGAGAAGTCCAAGGAAGTTTCCTTGAAGCCCTTGGCTGAAAGTCCCAATTTTAGAATAGGTGATGAAGAAGTGAGTCCAAAGGGAAACCTTGACATATTCCCTTGTAATGTGGATCATGAATGGTGCCCCATTGCAAAACCATGTGAAGAACACATTTCCTAAGATCTACAACATAACAAGGTTATCTTCTACACTCCTAGAAATGTGAATTGTAGTGTTGTGGCTAGTAGTGGCCAAAGTGGTGTAGTTTTGGATTTCCTTAGTAAAGAAGTGTATGAATCTTCCTTTGGTGATACTCTTTGTGTTGTTACGTTTCATAAGGACCAAGCTTTTGTTGTGGGTACGCAAGCACTAGTTGATCCTTTAGATGACAAAATCAATTCTTTTTATACGAATGATTTGAGTCCATCTAGTGCTAGCGCTTATAAATTGAATAAGGTCCCATTACCAAGTGATATGAGTATTCACACACTAGTTAGCCATTATAAAAAACAAGTGGGCTGCCCTAGTTTAAATAAAGGTAAAATTGGTACACTCTACCCTCCCTTAAGCTTAAAATGTTGTGATTTGGCTATTAGTAGGAAATGTGATGTGAATTAGGGATGACATGGTGTATAAATATGTGCTTCTTTTCTTGGTAGTTCTCTTGTTGTGTATAATGATCAATGTGCTCCTAAGAATAACTCACTACTTAAACATGTGAATGATATGCTTAAAATCTCTCAAGTAGGTGTTGATGCTTGTGATGTTGGTCTTGTGAATAGTATGGTCCTCTGAACTTGTGTTATGAAATCCATGAATTTATTATTGTTCAAGGTGACCATGTGTATGCCAAAATTATGTGTAATACCTTGGGAAGTTATGATTTTAATCCTCAAGTGAAAAGGGTATGTAGTTACGGCCTTATCCCATGTCTACTACTTCCCTTTGACCCTAGGGCACTTGTGAGATGTTGGAAGTATAGTTTTTGTTCATGCTCATTATGTTTTACTATAGATGTTATTCACTTCTTTGGTATCCTTTATGAAAATATTTTCATATCGAATACAAAGGATATGTGGGTATATGTCAAGTATGAACCATCTTGGAGTGATGGACCTTATGTTTCTAAGGGAGTTTTTCTAAGCTGTAGGTTGCTAAATTAGAATATTTGTCTTCCCTTGAAAACATGTACCAAATATGTTTGTTTCGGCTTGTGTTCCTCATTATATTATGTTTGATTTAAGGTTGTTCTTTGTGGTGTTAGTAGTCAGATTTTTTTACTCCTCACAAAGGATGGTTGGTTTTATTCTAAGAGTGTACCCCCATGGCATGTTTACCTCACTTATGGTACTAATGCTAACCCTCCTATCATGTGGATTGTGTGTTTATTTTCCTTCCATTTGGTTTTGCAAGGTGTGAGTTTGAGGACAAATTCCTTGTCAAGATGGAGAGGATGATACAAGCATAAAAAACACAAGGATTACAAGGTCTTATCAAAGGTTCATGCTTCGGATTGTCAAAGGTTCAAGCCTTGAATTTGAAAATGCTTGAAGATGTTTTGGAACCATTACAAAGCCTTGTTCAAGTTGAAGATTGGAGAATGGGTCCTTACACACCAAGGCCGCCTATACTTGGGATTATTAAGGGCAATATTGTCTTTTGGTGGCTCTCATTTACACTCCAAAGAAGAACCCTTCATTAAGGGTATTTTAGTCATTGTAATGTAATAGCATAAATAGACCTATTAGCTTCTATTTTCCTTAGACTTTTGATGATATTGAATACTATTCATATTTTGTAGCTTTAGTCTTGTAGTTGTTAGCCTAAAACCGAAACTTGAAACCCTAATAGCAATTGAAAGTTGGTTTTCACTTGTCTTGGGTAATTTGGGAAGAAAGGTGTACTTGAAAAGTCTGAGTCCTTTGGGTCACCCAAGAGAGTGGTTTGAGCTTCTATTGGCGTTGTGTGTTTGAAGGTTTGAAACACCTTCTTGTGCTATTGACTTGGTAGGAGTAAGGTTCTCTCTACTATCTTTATGTTTATGCAATTCTTCTTCTTTATATCCTTCTAGTGTGTTGTTTTTCTCTTTATGTGCTTGCTGAATTTTGCATTTTTTCCCCGAATAACCATCAAGAAAACAATACCATCCTCTAACTGTAAGGTGGTCTAAAATCTAGTCCATGAATGTATAGAAAATTAATCTTTCTACATCCAAAAATTCAGCTTTGATAATCCATACAAACTCTCCATCCCGTGACTAGCATCATTGGGACTAACTTATTCTTCTCATTAGGGACCATGGTGATCCTACCCTTTTTTGGCATACACTGAATAGGGTTCACACATGCAAGACCCCACAGTGTCCCATACTTAGAAATTCCAGCTAAGTATTTACACTTAGAATTATTTTTTTCCTCATAAGTTGGTGATCCTATTTCCTAACCCTGAAGACCTTAAAGAGTCTATTTTTAGGTTGATCTATGATTAGGTATGTCAGTAGGTGTTCTCGGACAAGTTTTGGATTTTTCGACCATCGTTTGAATCACATGTGAAAGTCCAAACTAGTGGATCAATGCAATCTCGATGCATCGAGTTTCCTATCACATTGATAAGTATTTTTCCCAACTCCCAGTGCCAATTTATAATGAGCCGATACGGACTCGACACAGCGTGGTGGGTTGTGCATCATGGGACCCATTTTCAGTCATTAAAACCCCGCATCCATGAGGGTATTTAGGTTATTTTCCAACCCCTATTCAGCCCCCAAAACACAAAATTAATCACTCCTAGGGAAAAATCATTCTTTATTTATCTCAATTTACTCAAGACTAAAACCCTAGAAGATCTACTTTCAATTCAAGCTTCAAGAAATTCACCATCAACCTTCATTAATTCAAGTACAAAAATATGTAAAGTATTCATCCAAGGGGTCTTTCCACCATTGGAGTTCAAGAAACTCTTTTAAATTACAAGTTAAATGATTTTATATATTTCATTTTGGATTTGAATGTAAACGTGATTATGATGTTAAATGGATTTTCAATTCCATGATTTATCATAAATTCCATGAAAACTAGTTTATTGTGGATTGAATTATGTGAAATTCATGTTGAAACTCTTAAATTACAAGTAAAATGTAGTATCTATGATAGTATTACATATTTTTTGATATGTAAAATACCCATGCTCCCCAAGTGTTTGTTCAAATTCTTATGTTAATTGACTAGTGCAAGCATGAAATGTTATTATTTGATTTAATTCATGCACAAGCTCATGTATATAAAGTGCTGACAAAAATGTCTAAATGAATGCATTATTATAGTAAGCAAGTACTATTATGTTACTAAAGTCATTCAGTATGTTACTTTTCCTATTATCGAGTCCTGGGAGTATTCATTACCCGAAAATCTAGTTTTTTACCTAGCGATACAGTAGTTACATAACAGTTAGTAGAGTCATAAATAGTAATACTCAATAATCAGTCCTGGTCTCGATTCAAGAGTCAGTTCAAAACTCAGTGAACTTAGTTTAGTTCAGTTAGACAGTATGATCAGTAATAGCTCAGTCAAGCCTAGTACAGTTTAGAAATCAGTTCAGTGTCTATTTAGTTGAGAGTAGAAATTAGCATTGCGCAATCCAAAGGATGAGGGCATTCCTGCCAGCATAGGGTTTGACCCTTAGTAGAAATCCTTGAGTTATAGAACTATGTAGCCAGCGTAAGTTGAGATATCTTCCTGGCAGACTAGGGTTGATACATTTCATGTGAGTTTTCCTGCCAGCGAGGGTTGACGAAAATGGTTCCTATTAGAGAAGATTAACTGACAACTTATCTTTACTCGTGGCATAGTATTGACACCCTTCCTACTGGGGTTATAGGTTGGACCCCAATTCATTTGGAGAGGGGCATGTCGATTAGATAACTACCTCCCACAATTTTAGTTTCAGTCTCAGCATAGAACTCAGTTCAGTTCTATAGATTTAGGACTGTCAGACATAGTTACCCAGCTCAGTATAGAACTCAGTTCCATTCTATAGAATTAGGACTATCTAAAATAGCCATTCAGTTATCAGTACTACAATATCAGTAAACTCATATATCAGTTAATCAGTATTCAGAACTCAGTATCCAGTGTTAACATAATCTCAGTTAAAATTTATATATTCATGCATGTACCCTCATTAAGTTACTTCCATATTACTCAGCTCATTGTTGTCCATGCATATGAATCTATGCATATCAGCCTACCATACTTAGCATACCAATATATTTAAAGTACTGACACATACTTTTATTTTACACTATGATGTTTTATATCATAGATTCAAACGCACGGGCTTCTGACCGCACTTAGCAGCCTAGATTATCAGTAGCAAAATTAGTGGTAAGTCCTTACAATTTGAAGACGATGTTATCTTTAAGTATTTTATTAGTTCAGCATTTAGTAGATGGAGTTAGTTGGGGAGTTGTCCCATCAATTCAATATTCAGACAGTTAGAGGCTTTCAGACAAAGATTTAGTTTTTAGTATTTATTTATCAGTATTCAGTATTTGTTTTCATTTGTGAACCATATGGAGACTTTGTACTAATTTCCATATTTATTTTAGTATTATTATTATTACCATGTAATTATTCAGTGCTCACAGCAGATATTAGTCATGAGTTAGCTTGTGGTCCTTTGGGGTCATAAGCACCGTATAGCATTTGAGGTATAGACTCGAGGTTTTACAAACTTGGTATCAGAACCTAAGGTTCAATAGATTCCTAAAATTTCTGAAAGTCGCATCTAGTATAGTCATGGGTGTGTAGCGCGCCACACTTATGGACAAGGGGCTATAAGTCATTTCTAGGAAAACTTTCCCTTCTTTTAGTATTTATGTCTTGTGAGTGAGTATAAGATCAAGCCACACTTTTGGTCTAATCTTTTTCTTCCTTTTGATTATAGAACATACCTCTCAAGAAGAATGAAAGAAGAACAGGAAAATAGATAGCTCGTTCAGGCAGATCCTCTGGGTGAGCATGTCTTCCATGAGGAATTATGGGTTGTATTTGCTACTCTTGCCAATTAAGTAATAGCCTAGAGTGAATGATCAGCTACCATTTTGGGCAATCCAATGGCCAATACTGCTGCAGCCAGGATTCGTGACTTCACCCGAATAAACCCTCTATTTTTTATAAATTCTAAGTCAGATGAGGACCCATAAAAGTTCCTTGATTAGGTGCAGTAGGTAACAAATATTATAGGGGTGACTGCAAGTGAGAGTACTGAGTTGGCTGGATATCAGTTACAGGATATGGCTCACTCATGGTTCAAGTAGTAGAAGGATGAGAGGGCCGCAGATGCAAGGCCCTTAGAATGGGAGGAGTTTACCACTGCTTTCCTTGATAGGTTCTTCCCTCTAGAGTTGAGAAAATATAAGATTTTAGAGTTTATTAATCTAAATCAGGGAATAATAACAGTGCAAGAGTATTTTATTAAGTTTACTCAGTTATCCAGATATGCCCCTTACATGGTAGAAGATAGCAGATCAAAGATGAATAAATTTATGTTAGGTGTGTCTAACAGTATGGTCAAGGAGTGTAGGACGGCAATGCTGATTAAAGAGATGGACATATCTAGGATCATGGACCATGGTTTGCAAATATAAGAGGCTAAGAATAAAAAAAAAGGAGAGAGAGAAAAAAAGAGCGAGAATAAGTATCTTTAAATTCATTCAGCTAAGTTAGAGGGTGGTAATCATTCTCAGTTTCACCTAAAATCTTCAGTTTTAGCTCCATCCTCAGCCAATGCTCTAGTGCCAAAATTCATAGATGGCAATAAAGATAGAGCATCAGGCCCTAAAACCTAGGGTAGTGTTAGCAGTGCCCGAAAAAATCCTCTTTGCCAGAGATATGGCAGAAACCTTCAGTGTATCTACAAAGCTTGCTGTGATGTGTGTTTTGGATATGGTAAGACAGGACATAGGATCAAAAAGTGTGTTTAGGTGGGTTCTTAGAGTCAGCATAATCATCCCCCAGATTAGTCCAGTCACGCAAACCAGTAGGGTGCCGCTTCTAGTACCACCAGTACGCAATGCCAAAATAGACTTTATGGACTTCAGTCCCGATAGGATCGAGAATGTTCTCCTGATATGGTCACTAGTATGTTACAGTTTTATCATTTACATATTTACGCTTTGCTAGATCTAGGAGATTCTTTATCCTTTGTAACTCCTTATATAGCTGTTGACTTCGGAGTCAGTCTCAAAATTCTAGCAGAGCTATTTTTAGTTTCTACCCCAGTGGGTAAATCTATCATAGCCCGATGGGTATACAGGAACCTTCCGATTATCGTATCTCAGAAAGTTACTTTAACAGACTTAGTAGAGCTAGAGATGATAGATTTTGATGTCATTCTCAGCATGGATTGGCTTCATTCATGTTATCCTTCAGTTGACTACAGAAATAAAATTGTTTAATTTCAGTTTTTGAATGAACCTATCCTAGAGTTGAGGGTTAGTACTTTAGCACTTAGGGGTCAGCTTGTTTTGTACCTTAGGGCGAGGAAAATGATATCTAAAGGATGTGCTATCATCTTGTTTGAGTTCAAGACTATAGTTCAGAGACCCCTAATCTTGAATCAGTGTCAGTAGCATGTGATCCCCAGATATGTTTCTCGAAGATCTTCTCGAATTTCCTCTCGAGAGGTAAATTGACTTCGAAATAGACTTTTTTTCTAAATACTCAGCCCATCTCTATCACTCCATATAGAATGGCTCCAACAAAAGTCAAAGAATTAAAAGAACAGTTGAAAAATCTCCTAGATAAGGGATTCATAAGACCTAGTGTATCCTCGTGGGATGCACCTGTCCTATTTATGCATCTGAAATATGGTCCTATTAGAATGTGTATAGACTACTGTCGGCTAAATAAAGTCACAGTCAAGAATAAGTATCCACTTCCCAGAATCAATGACTTTTTTGACCAACTTCAGGGTGCTAGCTACTTTTCTAAGCTAGACCTCACGTTAGGCTATCATCATCAAAGAGTAAGAGAATATGACATTTTGAAGACAGTCTTTAGAACTCGGTATAGACACATTGAAATCCTAGTCATGTCATTTAGTCTTACCAATGCTCCGCCAGCTTTCATAGAGTTGATGAACCATATGTTCAAGCAGTACTTCGTCACGTTTGTCATAGTTTTCATTGATGACATTCTTGTCTACTCCCATAGTGAGCATGATCATGCAGAAAATCTTAGAATAGTGTTATAGACCCTCAGAGCCAATTAGTTATTCACCAAATTCAATAAATGTGAATTTTGGCTAAGGTCAGTAGGTTTCCTTGGTCATATCATTTCTAGTGATATCATTAGAGTTAATCCTCAAAAGACCAAAGTAGTGAAAATTGGCCTAAACACATATCTCCATTAGATTTTAGGAGTTTCTTAGGCTTGGACAACAATTATCGATGGTTTTTTGAGGCATTTTTATCTATTGTGTCCCCTATGTCTAGACTGACTCTGAAGAAAGTCAAATTCTAGTGGACAGATTCTTTTGAAAAGAGTTTTCAGGAGTTGAAGACTCAACTCACTACAACTCCAATTTTGACTCTACCAGATGGTTCAGATTGGTTTTTGGTATATTATAATTCTTCTAGAGTGGGATTGGGGTATTTTGATGTAGAAAGGTAAGGTTATAGCCTATACCTCTAGAAAGCTTAAACCCCATGAAAAGAACTACCCCACTCATGATCTTAAGCTAGCACCTGTAGTGTTTGCCTTACAAATTTAGAGGCATTACTTATATGGGGTGTATGTTGATGTGTTCATATATCAAAAGAGCCTACAAAAATGTTTTCTTAGAAAGACCTAAGTCTGCATCAGAAGAGGTGGTTAGAGATGTTGAAAGACTTTGACATGAGTGTTTTGTATCATCCAGGCAAGGCCAATATAGTGGTAGATGCCCTTAGTAGGATATATATGGGTAGTTTTGCTCACATGGAGGATGGTAAGGAAAAGTTAGTTCAAGAAGTCCATCAGCTTGCCTGACTAAGTGTCCGATTAGTCAATTCAATAAAAGGTAGTATGTGGGTTCAGAAAAGTTCAAAATCATCTTTGGTTTCCAAAGTGAAGGACAAGTTGGATAGAGATCCAGGTTTAGCTAAGTTAAAAGAGAAAGTTAGAGATCAGAAAGTAGAGGTTTTCTCCTAAGGGGGAGATGGTGTGTTGCATTGATAGGGTTGACTATGTGTGCCAGGTATGGATGACTTGAGAGAATGGATTCTTGCAGAAGCGAATTATACGCACTACTTGATTCATCCAAGGGCCACTAAAATGTATCATGAGTTGTGGGAGGTCTATTGGTAGAGTGGAATAAAGAGAGATATTGTAGAGTTTCTGGCTAAGTGCTCGATATGTCAGTAGGTTAAGATCGAGCATCAAAAACCTAGTGGGTCTATACTGGAGATCATTATTCCCAATTAGAAGTGGGAGGAGGTGATGGGTTTGCCCTATACTCATCGTCAGCATAATTTAGTTTGGGTCATTATGGATAAGATGACCAAATGAACTAATTTCTGACCAAACTCTATGTTAGAGAGTTAGTTAGATTACACGGAGTTTAATTATCCATTATCTTAGATAGAGGTATGCAATTCACCTTTCATTTCTGGAAAGCCTTCGAAAAGGGTCTAGGTACCCAAGTTCACCTCAGTACAACCTTTCACCTTCAAACAGATGGTCCACCAGAAAGGACCATTCAGAATTTGGAAGATACGTTAAGAGCGTGTGCCATTGACTTTAAGGGTAGTTGGGATGATCACTTGCCTTTGATTAATTTTGTGTATAATAACAATTACCATTCTAGCTTTCAGATGGCTCCATTTGTGGTGCTCTATGGGAGGAGATGTAGATCTCCCAGTCATTGATTTACAGAGGGTGAGGCCACGGTAGTAGGGCCTGACTTGGTATTTGATACCTTAGAAAAATTTCAATTGATCAGGGAAAAGTTTAAGATAGCTCAGAGCTGGTAGAAATCATACACAGATGTACGAAGGAAGGATTTTGAATTTAAAATTATGGATTTTCTGTATTTGAAAATATCTCCTATGAAAGGAGTTAACAAGTTAGGTAAAAAGGGAAGCTCAGTCCACGATATATCGGTCCTTACAAAATTCTCAGTCATTTCAGAAAGGTAGCTTACGAGCTTGAGTTGCCTTGATATTTAGCTTCAGTACACCCAGTGTTACATGTCTCTTTGCTAAAGAAATGTTAGGTGACCCTGCAGTCGTAGTCCCTACAAAGGTAATAGATGTTCAGAACAGCCTCTCTTATGAAGAGATCCCAGTCAAAATCCTTGATCATCAGATTCACAGACTGAGGAACAAAGAAGTCTCTTTAGTCAAAGTTCTTTGGTGTAATAAGTATATTTAGAGAGATACTTGGGAATCAGAAGCAGATATGCAGACTAAGTACCCTCAAATCTTCTCCGCAAACTCAGATTCAACTCAAGGTATCAATTTTCTTTGAATTTACTCAGTTCCATATTCAGATTTCCTGTATGTGTTAGATATCAGTTCAGTTGCATAGCATTTTTATATCATATATTCCCTCATAAAATAGCTCAGTCATATGTTATGTCCTCAGAATTTAGTCATGTTTCAGTCATGCATGTTCAGGATGAAAATTTAGTGTATCAATTGTTTCAGTCATGAAATAATGCCTCATTTATGCATGCTCAGTAAGTGAGTTCAATCTATCAGTATTCTAAGCTTACTCTATCTCATTGAAGGATGAATATTCCAAAGGTCTATATATTGTAAGACCTCACAAAATTCTAAGCTTAACTCAACCCTTAGATCTTGATAAAGGGTCCCATACTTAGAAATTTCAATGAAGTGTTTAAACTTAGAATTATATTTAGACTCATATGTTGGTGATCCTACTTCCCGATCTTGAAGACCTTAAATTTTCAATTTGTAGGTTGATTTTTGATCAGGTATGTCAGTAGATATTATCGGAAAAGTTTCGTATTTTTTGAACATTGTTTGAATCATGTTTGGAAGTCCAAACCAGTGGCTCAATGAGATCTCGATTCGCTGCATCGCCTATCGCGTTTATAAATGTTTTTTCCATCTCCCATTGCAAATTTCCAGTGAGCCAATATGAACTCAATGCGGTGCATCAGCCATCGTGTCGACCCCATCAACGTGGTGCATCGGGTTTCCCATCACTGGACCCATTTTTAGTCATTAAAACTCCTCGTCCATGAGGATATCTGGCTCATTTTGCCATCCTATTAGTCACCAAAAACATAAAATTAATCACTCCTAGGTCAAATGCATTCCTTATTTCTCTCAAATTACTCATGACTTAATTTCAGTTCAAGATTCAAAAAATTCACCATCAACCTTCATTAATTAAAGTACCAGGGTATGTGATGTGTTCATCCATGGGTTTTCTTCCAGCCTTGGATCTCAAGAAACTCTTTCAAATTACAAGTAAAATGATTTCATAGATTTCATGTTGTATTTGAATGTAATTTTGATTATGATGTTAAATGGGTTTTCAATTCGAGGATTTATCACAAATTCCATCAAAACTCATTAGTTGTGGATTGAATTATGTGAACTTCACGTTAAAACTTTTGAATTACAAGTTGAATTTAGTATCCATGATAGTATTACATGTTTATTGATATATGAAATACCCATGCTCCCCAAGTGTTTGTCAAATTGATTATGTGAATTGACTAGTGCAAGCATGACATGTTATTATGTGATTTCATTCATGTGCAAGCTCATGTATATCAAGTTTTTGACAAAAATGTCTAAATGAATGCATTATTAGTAAGAAAGTATTATTATGCTACTAAAGTCATGCAATATGTTACTTTTCATATTATCGAGTCCTGGGGGTGTTCAATACCCAAAAATCTAGTTGTTTACCTAAATATACAATAATTATAGAACAGTGTCAGTAATGTAACAAAGATTAATACTCAGTAATTAGTCCCAGTCTCGTTCAATAGTTAGTTTAGAACTCAGTGAACTCAGTTCAGTTTAGTTAGATAGTATGATCAGTAACAGTCCAGTCAGACCTTGTATAGTTTAGAAATCAGTTCAGTATCTATTTAGTTAGGAGTAGGAATCAGCACCAATCAAACCTATGGATAGGTGCATTTCTATCAGCACAAGGTTTGACCCTTAGTAGCAATCACTGTGTTACAGAACTCTTAGCCAGCGTAGGTTGAGATATCTTCCTGCTATACTAGGGTTGATACATCTCACATGAGTTTTCCTGCCAACGAGGGTTGACAAAAGTATGTCCTGTCAGAGAGGGTTAACTCATAACTTGTCTTTACCTATGGCACGGTATTGATACCTTTTCAACTGGGGTACAGGTTGGACCCCAATCAATTTGGAGAGGGGCATGTTGGTTAGATAACTACCTCCCACAGTTTCAGTTTCAGTATCACCATAGAACTCAGTTCAGTTCTACAGATTCAGGACTGTCAGACACAGTTACCTAGCTTAGTATAGAACTCAGTTCTGTTCTACAGAATTAGGATTGTCAAAAACAGTCGCTCAATAATCAGTACTACAGTATTAGTAAACTCAGATATTAGTCAATTAGTATTCAGAACTCAGTATCTAGTGTTAACATGATCTTAGTTATAATTTATATGTTCATGCATGTACCCTAATCCTGTTATGTCCATGTTACTCAGCTAATTTTTGTCCATGCATATGAACCCATTCATACAAGCCTACCTTACTTAGCATACCATTATATTCAAAGTACTGGCACATACTTTTTTTGTGCTATGATGTCCAATATCTTAGGTTCAGATGAACGGGTTCCTGATCGCTCTTAGCAGCGCAGATTATCTGCAACAGATTTAATGGTGAGTCCTCATAGTTTGAGGATGATGTTATCTTTCAGTATTTCAGTAGTTCAGCATTCAGTAGATGAGTTGGTTGGGAACTTGACATATCAACTCCATATTCAGATAGTTAGAGGCTTTCAGACTAGAGTATTTAAGATAGATATTAAGTTTTCAGTATTCAGTATTTTTTTCAGTTTTGAACCCTATGGTAACTTCAGCCTAATTTTCGTATTTAGTTTAGTATTATTATTATTACTGTATGATTATTCAATGCTCACAACAGATATCAATCATAGGTTAGCTTGTGGTCCTTCATGGTTGTAAGCATCGTGTAGCATTCTGGGTATAGACTCGAGGCGTTACAACCCATTTGATGTCGGTAATAGGGTAAGATAGACCTACCTCTAACCACTTGATGATATCCTTCTTCACAACCTTTTCCATAGGTAGATTCAGATGATGTTGATGCTCAATGCCACGGTAAACACTTCGATTCAACCAAATCTTATGAATGTAAATTTTGGGCAAAACCTTGACAATATCTGTGATAGTTTAAGAAATGGCTTGTTTAAACCTCTACAATATTGAAATAAAGTACTTAACTTATGTATCCACTAAATTTGTTGCAATGATAATTGATAACGTATTAAATTCCCGCAAGAATGCATAATGTAAATGAAAGGGGCGACCTTCAATTCAAAAAATGATGGTTCCTCAACAGATGGTCGAGCTATTGGGGTCCCTCTACTCTTAGAATCAAGAGATAACTTCTTTGTCTCATAAGTATAGGAACCTTTTCCGACAAGAGTTCTCATTATCATATCATACTTAACAATGTCGTCATTATCAAAATTCATGATTACTTCTGCTAATGCCTCCACTCCAAGTCTCTCCTCAATGGGTGCAATCAATGCATCTTTATCTACAGTGTCTATCACACACACCATCTATATATCTTTTGGCTTCCGTATTGACTGACACACATTGAAAGTTACCTAGTTATTTTCTACCTAAATTTTATCTATCTAATCACCATGTCAACCAATTCCCTACTCTTGGCAAGGAAGGTCTATCTTAAGAAAATAGGGACGTCAAAATCTACCTCACAGTCAAGAATCACAAAGTTAGTTTGGATAATGAATGGATTTACTTTCACCAACACTTCACATAATATAGCAACTGAATTTTTCACAGTAATACCAACTATTAATAGTCTCATAAATGTTGGGTTAGGTGACCTAACCCCAGCTGTTTGAACAACTAGCAGAATCAAATTAATACTAGCTCCCAAGTCATATAATGCTCGTACAAAATTTAAGGACCCAATAATGCAAAGATTAGTAAAAGCTCTAGGATCTTCCTTTTTCTCAACCAATTATAGAGAAGAAATAGCATTGCGGTGGTGAATATTATTAAAAGGAACAAAACTCACCATCTTCTTCTTAGTCACTAAATCCTTCAGGAACTTTGCTTAATCCAACATATACTCCAAAGCTTTCAAAAGAGGGATATTCACAAATAATTCTTTCAAACTTGGCAAAAATTTCTAATATTTCCCTTTTTCTAGTTTTTTCTTCAACCTTTAAGGAAAAGGTGGGGGAGGTCATGGAATAGGCTTCAATATGGGTTTAACCTCCTTACCCTTTTTTTATCATTTTCAGCTTATTTTTGGTACCCATCGATTACTGAAACTCCTCACCATTAGTCATCATCTTATCTATTTTAGCTTTGGGTGTATCCTTAATATCAATGGTAGCATTACTTTACTCATCAACCATAGGAAGGAGGGAATTAAAGGTATCCTTACCAGTCCAAGTAGTAATAGCTTGGCAGTTACTGCCGTTCTTAGGATTCTGAATAGTATTGCTCAAAAGAGTGCCTGATTAACGTTGGATCAATGTAGCCGACATTTCACCAAACTGCTTCTCAATATGCCTAATTATACCCTTTTCCCTAGGCTTAGAAACCTACAATCTCTCTATCAAAGTACTTATCTTCCTCTTCAAAATTAGATTTGTCCTATCTAGAAAATATGCCTTATGCACCCATTGCATTAACTTTTTCTGCTCTTATAGTTGCAAACTTCTTGTAAGTAACCTAATCTTAGTCCTTAGTTCTTCTACCTTTTGATCCACTATCTCATCTAGGGCTCTCTACTCACTGGAAGCACAAATAACGTAAGTAGTGGCTCCCCTATCTATCTTCTAAGAATGCTATCCTTAATTGGTTTTAGTGATCTGATCTATAATCTTTGTTGCCTTATCCCATTGCTGACTCATGAAATCTCCGCCTGTAATAATGTTAAACATAACCTTGGTATTAGCCATTAACGGTATAAATAATATCTCCCGTAAGTTCTTTCTTGAGATTCTATGGTTAGAAATATTTATTTGTTTTTTTGTGAACTACAACCATGTCTCGTGCAATGCCTCTGACTGTAACAATAACTGCAGAATTCTAGAAGGCAAGAAAAATTAGTCAAAAAATTTGTCTCAACTCATTCTAATGATAATAAACCCACGCTGCAGTTATCCTAGCCTTAACGTTGCTTCACCTGAAGAAAAAATAGGAACAACTTGAGTCAAAAAGCTTCTTAACTCACCCTCATAGATTATAATAACGACAAACCCAAATGAAGTTTATAATGTCTATGATTGCTTCATTAGTAGTTATACCAGCAAACAAACCCTTCACATTAAGCAGCTAAATCATTGCACTCATAATGTTGAATTTTGGTCCTTAGAGAAACTCTGGAGGAATAATAGAGCCTATCTAAATTGGTTTAGAATACCCCAAATCTTCTTTTGAATTAACATAAACTGTAAAATACTTATAAGTGGGTGGTGGTTGAACTCTATTCCTTATAGCTCTATACCTGTCGAATACTGATTGGCAATTTTTTTCCTCCTACTATTTAACCCTTTCCTCAGCACATGGGGCTAATTCTAACCTCGCATTTTCTTTGCCTATTGACTGGGTAATGGTTTTTTTAGCCATTTCCTGAATTCCACATGGAGGTGGCCAGTTCAATGTGGTTGGATCATTATGAACCCATTCGTGCAGGGCTCCATGCTCATACTCTTCTTGTCTCTCCATCTTTTGATTCTATCATAAGGTTTGCTCAATTTCAAGATCAAGTGGAATCAAGGGATTGCCTTGACTCCGATTACGGAAAATACGCCATCATATACCCAAAAAAGTAGTAGAAATTCAAGAACCAAAAACCTTATCAAAATCAATAAATACATAACCGTATTTTGAACAATGATGCCAAAATCTAATGTGGCCCAAATTACACCTCCTAAAAAGTATAACGTGGTCACTTGTTAAATCAAGAACCCAACAAGGTTAGGGTCAATCCCACAAATAATAGGAAAAAAATCTACCATGAGATTACTGATGTATCTGGAAAGTGTAGAAAGAAAATTGGGATTTCGTTAGAATAGTAGTAATAGTAACAATGCTAGAAAATAAGGTTGTTATTAGAATGAGAAGATCACTACTATTGTGGTCTCCCAGACATCATAACTCCGAAAACTTTTCATGCTCGTGAAACTATCTCGGTACCTTGCATGTTGAATCTAACCATCTAATATATCACCTAACCCTCTCTCGACCTTGGTTTAGGTGAATTTCACTTATATCCTCTCATTCTTAGATTCTCCCATTTCTAACCTTGTTCTGGATACCAGATTAACTATCTCCTATCTATCTCAAGTTAATTAGATAAAGGTTGGTAACTTTAAATTACTATTGTGATCTATTTTTCCCAATCTTAGTCTCTCTCTTGAGTTAGTATAAAAAACATATGGGTTCCTCACGTCTGAAACCATCAAGAAAGCAATCAATAAGAAATAAATCATAATGCATGAAATAACACCAATCAAGAATGGCTTTGCATTTTCTTTACTTTATTAATCCATCAAAGTTCCCATAACCCTAGTTATTGGGTTTAGCTACTCATGATTTTAAGAACACACACAAAGTTCCTAATTGAAAGCACACAAATAATCTCAAAAATAATGAAGAACAAAAACCAAAATATGAAATTAATATCAAACCCTAAAAATTAAGAACAATAATTCCAAGATCAACAGTGTATCTCAAAACTCAAAACTATGTAATAACTGTATATTGTGCATAAAATAATAATGAAACATCCAATGACTATTTATAGACACAATATAAAATCTAAAAATTCTATCATAAGAAAAATAGAAAAATAGAGTCGACACCAACCTACGACCCTGCTTACAGGTTGTAGATAGTACCCATGTGTTGTAGGTGGGTTTGTAGGAATCAAAGTAGTGTTTAGGTATTAAGAACCCTACCTACGAGGGGCACCTACAAGGATGTAGGTAGCACCTATTCCTCATATGTTGTCCTTCATAGAAATTAGAGCAAGTTTCATCTCTCAGAATCTTAGGACTACAACCTACCAACCCAACTTATAGGCCCGTATGTGTTACTTACGATTCTTAGGTAGGGATCGTAGGTAGCTCAAATGATTATTTTTAATTACTTTTCTCTCCTTCTCTTCTCCAAACTCTATTTTTCTACAAAACCAACATAAAAACAAATCACATGTAACAAAAGTACCTAAGTACTTGCATAATTTCCTTGTTTTAAGCATCAAAAGTGTCATGAAACCATGGCACATAGGGTACTCGATTCATATATTTAAATTCCTATTGATTCCTTATCATCTTAGCTAATGAAAAATCAACATACACCCTACCACATTTTCACAATCCAGAATTGTCTTGCCCTGGATCATACCTTGCTCAAATTTCTTCAAGAATAGCCTTGCTTGAAAATTATAACTTCAAATTCTTGGAAAATCTTAACCCAAATCTTTAAACAAGAGACTCACCTGTAACGACAAAAAATGTCATTACAACATATACCAATTTACCCATTATTCATATTCAAATGATGAAATAAGTAAAATACTATAAACTAAATAAAGATGAGAGTACCTATATTCTCAAACAAGTGAGGGTACTTGTCATGCATATCCTTGTTAATTTCCCATGTAGAGTGATAATGGTAAACTTATACGTCAATTTAGTATAAGGTAGTTATCGTCAATACATTTACCAAACATTGGAGTCAGGGTCAAATCCACGTGGAATAATGTGAGCGGCGATTAAACTAATTTGAAACTATAGCTATAAGTTGAATTCAAACAAATGATACGAAAAGATAAAATGGGTTTTTTAATGATTGAACAAAAGTTATTAACACTTCAATTCACCTAAGAACTCGAAGATTAAATTGCAATATTTCACATCAATGATATAGATAAACTAGAGTTGTGATCACTATGATTAGTAATCCTCCATTGTATAATAGTTATAGTATTGGATTCTCATGAATTGTGGGAAATACCAAATTATAAATATTGATAGTCAATCAAAGTGTTTCTCAACCTACTTAGATGTTGAACTCCCTAATTCTCTCAAACTTAGGAAATCATTCTATTCATAGTGATTTTATCTCAAGTTGATCAATCTTGTTACATCATTAATCATTAGATAAGAACTTAACCTTCCCAAATCCTTGTTGATAATTTGCTACTTTTAGTTTATTTCTCAGTTTGAGCAAATCAACATAAGGTTGGATTTATTGTTTGCAACCAATAAATAACAATCATAACAAAGAAATTATCAAGATGTCCCCACAATCACTCAACCCTAATGAACTATTAAATCCATGGGGGAATAATCATAGATCCCACAATCCTAGTTGTGGATTTTAGTTCTACATGAGAAAGAAAGAGATAGAAATAATTATAATCATCATTCAAAGTAATTAAACTTTAAAAAAGATGAAGTCTGAAGTAGATTCTTTTCTAAGTTCAAGAAAAAATTCCCACAACCAAATCAAAGAGTTGAATTCTAAGTTAAGAGCCCGCAAAGAGAGGTGAACTCCTTTGGAATAAGTTCCAGCCATCTCAATATAATCAAGAAGATGAATGAAAACCCTAGAACTTGTCCTTAAATATTTCAGCCTAATTATGGAAACAAAATCATAGATCATAACTTTTTTCTCAGACAGAAAATGTCGTGGGTGACACCTTATCAGGGGTTTGATCACTTATTAAGAATGTCGTTAGCTCCTCTCAACTTTTGAAAATCTCTACCCTAGGTTGACGATGAGGCGTGATGGCTTATCAGACCTTTGATGACTTATCACAAATTTCGTCATATCTTCACTTCAATTTCTCAAGAACTTCCCAAGCCTGACAGCTTATCACAACTCTGACGACCTACCACAGATGTCGTTACGTATTCCAGTAGAAGTATATTCTCTATCTAAGGCTGATGGTACTTCTGATAACTTATCACAAGGCTGATGACTTATCAGGTAAGTCGTAAGCCATACTTCCATCTCTACTTACTCAGAAATTAACTATTTTACCTTTGTTGTTGCTGGTTCTGTTGCATCTTGACTGTTACTATAATATCAAAGAGAAAACAATCAAAAATGACAAAAGTTGCTTAAGACTTTACAATTATTCTCAGATAAAAGCCTCAAATGTGTTAGCTTCTATTCACACATCAACACCCTCAACTTAAAACATTGGTTGTCCTCAAGCAACTAAAACATAACCAAGAGGATACAAAGTACATTCGTCAGTCAACCATCTATATTCTCTCAAAATATCTTCACCATCTCTAAGGTCAATTAATTTTAAAATGATTGTGTAAATTATTGAAGAACAACAATGCAACACACAGGAATCAAGATATGGCATCAATTCAGCAACAACAACCATGCATGTACGAAGATTACACTATCTAAACAAGTTAGCAACTAGCAACGTATCCAGTGTACCTTCATTACAAAGTAGTCCCACTTCACTTTTATCAAACATCACATATGTAACCATGGGGACAATCAAAAGATGCTCACTCTCAAAATGAAGTTCCAATCAATGTATGCAAAATACCATAGGCTTTCCGTTATTTTCATTACTAAGATTTTTAGACAGGTCATCTCGGATCACTATGTAGGCTAGGGGTTGGTATGATACTTGATGATATTTAAAGTGACTAAGCCTCACTGACACTACACTAGCTTTTGGGGTCTCACGTATTAACCTTTTTATATTTTTCACTTTTTTTGATCATATATATTCAGGATAGGTGTGGTATTTTCTATAATCACTTCTTTTTTTCACAACTTTTCTTTTCTTGTTCTTTTCCACTGCACCCAGCTTTTTATTCTTTCCTTTTATTCTATCTTTCTTCATACTCATTTTACATCACGTACCTCTCTGATAGCCACCCTCAACTTAGGCCATTTGCCTAAGTCAAGGTATCCAGTGTCCAAGAAGGACCAGGGCCAAAATAGGTTCATTATGATATAAATGAGATGGTGATAGGTATCATAGAAAAAAGAAATTTGCTATTCAGGCTCAAAATATGGATCAAGGTTTATTATGTATATAGGGAGGTCATTTAGGCTAAAAGTGACTAATATTAAAATGGCCTATGATCCTTTCCTAATCCCTATCCTTTAATCTAGGTAAGACTAACCGGGAAAGTTCTGAATTCAACATACAAAGGGAACTAAGTAAGATCTCACACTCACATGGCACACAAGTATATCACAAGTTACTACTTATCCAGTTCATGCAACTGTTTAGCAATGATTATCAAGCAACTAAAAATGATACCATAACAAGATGAACAGTGGTCACAATTAGATGCAAATCACACAGTTAAACAATCAGACCATTTGAGAGGTGTTCACAAAATAACAAAACTGCGTTAACTACCTCAGGTATTTGTATTTCTCCTAGTCAACTATAAAATATTACAACAATAAATCACCCTACACCCTTAACATAAAATCAATGAAAAACTGAACTATGGGTTAGGGTATACTTGGATTATATCAAGCATAGGGATCATGGGTTGCCTCCTATGTAGCATCTAATTTAATGTTGCGGCATGACTCAGGTGTCTTAATTACTTCAGAGTTCATCGAGAGAGATAGTAGAAATACTTTTCATCAAGTCTTTTGGACTGATATAAAGTTTGACCCGTTGCTTATTAACTTTGAAGATGCTGCCATCTTAATTTTAAAGTTCTACTACTCCAGATGAGTAGAATTGACTAATACTAAACGGGCCTGACCACTTGGATTTAAGCTTACCTGGGAACAGTTTGAGTCTTAAATTGAACAAAAGCACTGTCACCTTTCTGGAAATCTCATTTCTTGATCCTCCAATAATGATACTTCTATATCTTTTCTTTGTGTAGGTCTACTCTTTAATATGCCCTGAGAAAGAATTCATCCATCTCATTCACTTGTCCCAGTCTTAGCTCTGCAGCCTCCTTCCAATTCACATTTAACATTTTGAGTGCCATAAAGCCTTGTGCTCCAGTTCTATTGGTAAGTAGAATGCTTTGCCATAGACCAACTGGAATGGTGACATGCCAAAGGGTGTCTTGAAAATAGTCCGATATGCCTACAAGGCATCATTGAGCTTTTGAGACTAGTCTTGCTGACTAGCGTTCACTGTTTTTGCTAGGATGTCTTTCATATCATGATTTGACAACTCTAATTGCCCACTAGTTTGTGGGTGATATGGAGTGGCTACTCTATGCTTTTTCACCCCATATTTTGCTAAGGCATCTCGAAATACTTTGTGCAAAAATGAGATCCTCCATCGCTTATAATAGTACGTGGTACTCTAAAGAGAGAGAGAAAAGTAACAACCCTTTTTCCTTCATTATTAGACAAGGCAATAGCTTTGACCCATTTCGAGTCATATTCAACAGCAACTAGAATATATTTCATCCTATACGAGCTTACAAAAAGTCCCATGAAATCGATGCCCCAGACGTCAAATAATTCCACTTCAAGCATCATAGTCAAAGGCATCTTATGTTTTTTGGAGATCAACCCCTGTCTCTGACATTGGTCGTATTTCAGTATAAACTCATAAGCATTCTTGAACAACGTTGGCTAATAGTATCCACTCTGCAACACCTTCCTAGCTGTTCGGTCATGTACATGGTAAACTCCAACTGAGGAAGCATGACATGCTTCCAATATACATAATACATCCACTTCTGGCACACATCTCTTTATAATATTGTCAGCACATCGACAAAAAAAGATACGGCTAATCCCAGAATTTATTTCACGTCATGAAGGAATTTCTTTCTTTGATGGAAAGAAAGGTTTTATGGAATTACCTCACTGACAACGTAATTTCCAAAATGAGCGTACCCAGGAATTTTGTCCATAGCAACAACCAAGATCTCCTCATCAGGAAATATAACATTTATCTCCATTTCATCTCTAGTTGTTTGCTCACGTTCATTCTAGACTGATAATCCACCAATTAGTTTTTGCAACCCTTCCTGTATTTGACTTTAAAGTAAAATTCTTGTAGTAGCAAAACCCATTTAATCAACCTTGGTTTTGCATCCTTCCTAACCATCAAATACCTAAAGGCTACGTGGTCAGTGTGGACCACCACCTTGGTCCCAAGAAGATAGGCCCTGAATTTCTCAAAAGCATACACTACAGCCATGAGTTCCTATTCAGTGACAGTGTAGTTCTTTTGCACTCGATTCAATGCTTTGCTATAATAATATGTTGATTGAAATTTTTTGTCCTTCTTTTGTCAAAATACAGCTCCAAGGGCAATTTGCTTACATCACACATGATCTCAAACAGTTTTGACCAGTCTGTTGAAACAATGATAGGGGCCTCGACCAGCTTCTTTTTAACGCATTCAAATTCCTTCAAGAGATCATCATCGAAAGAGAACTTTACTTCTTTCTCCAAAAGTTTGCAAAGATGATTTTCAACCTTTGAGAAGTCTCTTATGAACCTCCGGTAAAAGCCAGCAAGTCAAAAAAAACTATGGACTCCCTTTACTGAAATGGGAAGTAGTAATTTATAGATAACTTCAACCTTGGATTGATCAACCTCTATCCCTTTTGCTGAAATTTTGTGCCCGAGAACTATGCCCTCCTTTACCATAAAGTGGCATTTCATTCAATTAAGCACCAAATTAAATTCAACACATCGTTGCAAGGCCATACTCAGTTTTTCCAAACACAGCTCAAATGAATCTCCCACCACAGAGAAATTATCCATGAAAACCTCTAAGGTGTCCTCCACCATATCTGAGAAAATAGATATCATACACCATTGAAAAGTAGTGAGTACATTGCATAGCCCAAACAACATCCTTTTAAATGCAAAGGTTCCATATAGACATTTGAATGTCATCTTCTCCTAGTATTCAGGAGCAATACAAACATGGTTATATCCAGAATAACCATCCAAGAAGCAATACCACCTTCTTCAGGCCAATCAATCAAGCATTTGGTCCATAAAGGGCATCGGGAAGTGGTATTTCAAAGTTCATGAGTTTAGTTTGCGGTATTCCATGCAAACTCTCTACCCAGTCATAGGCCTGAGTGGAATCAACTTATTCTTTCATTTGTAATAACAGTTATGCCCCCTTTTTTGGGCACGCATTTAACTGGGCTCACTCATTTACTGTCATAAATTGGGTTAACCACTCCTGCATCTAACCACTTAATGACTTCCTTCTTAACCACCTCTTTCATTGGTGGGTTAAGACGTTGTTGGTGCTCGATAGTTTGAGTAAAATTTTCCTCAAGTTGTATTTTATGCATGTAGATGCCAGGGGGAATGCCAATAATATCTGCTATAATCCATCCTATTGCTCTTTTGTACCTCTAAAGTAATGAAATAATTGCTTTTACCTACTGCTCACCTAAATCAACTGCAAAAATAATAGGTAGTATGTTTTTGTTGCCCAAAAACACATACCTTAAATACCCTGGCAGTTTTTTTAATTCAAACACCAGTGGCTCTTCAATGGATTACTTAGCTAGTGGTGTTGGTTTATTATCAAGATCAAGATCTATCTTCTTAGGAGCATAAGAGTATGAACCAATTCCTAACAAAGAACAAACAGTCTCTTCATACTCCTCAATACCTTCACAATCAAAATTTATTAGAACTGCTACTAAAGGCTCAACAACAAGTTTCTCCTCTATTGACTCCTCCTGCTCATCTTTGTAATATACATCAATAATTGAGAATACACTCATATCTTTATGCTGCTTCATTGATTGGCACACATCAAATTGCACCACCCCATCATTCATTTTAAGCAAGATCTCATTAGCTCACAAATTAATCAACACACTTTTGGTTGTGAGGAAAGGTCAACCCAAGATTATGGGCACCTTAAAGTCCACCACACAATCCAGAATGAAAAAATCCACCTGAAATATGAAGTTAGCTACCTTCACCAATATATCATACAAAATACCTATAGGTTATTTTACTGACCTATCTGCCATCATGAGTCGTATGTTGATGGGTATGGGATTTTCCAAGCCCAACTTTTTATATACAGCCAGTGGCATCAGATTAATGCTCACTCCCAGATCACATAAGGCCTTAGAAAATTGGAGAGACCCAATCATATAAGGAATAGTAAATGCTCCTGGATTTGCCTTCTTTTGCAGCAAGAACCTCATAGAAATAGTACTACAATAATGGAGATTATTCTTTGATTCATAGTTCACCGCTCATTTATTCATCACAAGGTCCTTCATGAATTTAGCACACCCTGGCATTTGCTCGAGTGCCTCCACCAAAGGCATATTTATTGTTAATTGCTTCAATATTTCCATGAATTTACTAAATTATGTATCATCAACCTTCTTCTTAAATCTTTGACGAAAGAGAGGTGGTAGTCTTGGGAGAGTTTTCATCACTACTTCTTTTTCCTTCTCTTTTCTTTTTTTTGGAGCATCATCAGAACTATCCAGCTTCCCAAACTCCAATGGACAATCGTCTTTAGGTTCATCATCTCCTTCAGTCACATCTTCAATCAAACTTTTGCTCACAGAAGGTTCAGGTAATATTTTACCACTCCTAGTGGTAATTTCCATACATAAGCCATTACTTCTTGGATTTTAAACCATATTACTTTGTAATGTTCCACTCTTTCTCTGGTTTAGTTCTACGAAGAGTTATCTTATTTGTTGTTCCAACTGTTTGATTGAAGTGGAGTGCGAATTTACCAACTAACTCATAGAGTACAAATCGGTCTTCATGGTAGTCACCCCTGAGTTGGTAGCCTCCACTCCTTTTAACAATTTAGCCATCATGTACTCTAGGGATATCTTTTCAAAACCTGTTGTAGTAGCCTCATGATTTCCAGAAGGGACATATAACCCGCTCCTATCATTATTGCTCCTCTAATTACCTTGCTCTTGGTTCTTATATCTAGCCTTGTCATAATAAGTACGACCTTAATTTCCTTGGCTATTTCCTTAGAAACCCCCTGATTATTTACATAGTTCGCCTCTTCTTCTGAGTCAGACTCCATTTTGCTCTGCGATCCCACAACCTTCACTTTCTCAATTTTACCTGATAGTAAATACTTGGTTAGAAAGTCCATCTGAGTTTTTAGGTAAGCCATGTATTGATCATGCTCCTCATCACTTTTGTGTTATTCCACAGTTATACCAATAGAAATAGTAGGGCTTGCTACCACAGAGTCCTTGGTATGCCATGCCCGACTCTGTTTGGTCATTCTCTCAAGAATTTCTGAAGCCTCTGGGAATGTAAGATCAAAAAATAAACCACCAGCAGCACTATCTACAATCAGTTTTGTCATAGAGTTAAGAGGCTTGTACAAAGTCTCCATCAATTGTATATCTATCATGTTGTGGTTCGGACACTACGTCCACTTCTTTATTAATCTCTCCCAGGTTTCATGCAAGGATTCAGTTGGGAGCTATTTAAAGTTTCTGATCTCATCCCTCAACTGTACCCTTCTGGAAGATGGAACGAACCTTTCTATGAAAGCTCATTTCAACTGCCTCCAGTTAGTTATAGAATCAGGTGTCATCTCATTAAGCCATAATGTCGCCTCCCAAGACAGAGATAGCAGAAACAATCTCAAATGGATAGCAGTCAGACCAACTCTTGGTTTATCAAAAGACTTACAAATGGTGACAAAGTTCACTAGATGCAAGTTCGGATCATCCCCAGGAAGGCCACCGAACAACCTCTTTAGATTAAGGAGTTGAATCATAGTACTCGTAATGTTAATTTTTTCCCTAGGTGCTAACGGTGGAGGGATAATTGCACCTATTGCACCTGCTCCATCCATTTCATCATTATCATCGTCATTGAGGTCATACTGGATTGGTTGGTGATCTTTCCTTCCTCGGAATGGACATTTCCTATTATCATTACGTTGTACTGGTGCAGCTATTTGCTCTGCATGCTTTGGGTTACCAAGGTTTAGCAACTCCTCATCTCCCAAGTCATCATCCTTAGGATTTGGATTCCATACATGTTGATTGTTATTCTGCACATTCACCTAAGCTCTAGCTCAGGCTGCTCACCTATCAGCCTCCTATTAGTCTGACATTTGCGGATTAGTTGTGGTTCAAAATTAAATGGTAATAATGGTTCTCCAGAACTTCTGGTTCTTGGCATGCACAACAAAATTCCTGCAACAAACAAAAATAACAAATAAATATAAAATTAGGAAACTTGACTAACTGTCAATTAGCGCACACAACATCAATTTACAGTCGTATTCCCTGACATAGGTGCCATTTTTTATAATGCTCAACATAGATGTCAATTTAGTGCAAAGCGATCGTAGTTAATATATTTACACAACTTGGAGTCAGGGTAAAATCAACGAGGAATAATGTGAGTGGAGATTAAACTAATTTGAAAATCTAGCTATAAGTTGAATCCAAATAAATGATATGAAAAGATAAAATAGGGGTTTCTAATGATTGAACAAAAGTTATTAACACTTCAATTGGACTTAGAACTCGAAGCTTAAACTGTAATATTTCAAATCAATGATATAGATAAACTAGAGTTGTGATCACTATGATTAGTAATCCTCCTTTGAATAATAGATGTAGTACTGAATTCTCATGACTTGTGGGAAACACCAAATTATCAGTTTTGACAGTCCATCTAAGTATTTCTTAACCTACTTAGATGTTGAACTCTCTAATTCTCTCGAACTTAGGAAATCATTCTATTTATACTGATTTTCTCTCAAGTTGATCAATCTTATTACAGCATTAATCATTAGATGAGAGATTAACCTTCCCAAATTCTAGAAAGAAGGATATATAACATTATACAAGGATAAAGAATGAATATACAATCTGAATAAAAAAAATAAGGGATATATGGTAATACCATATCTACATTAGCTATATGTACATATATATATAGAGATAGATAGATAGAAAATCAAGTTCAACTCGAAGTATAGCCTGCATCACTAGACTAGTATTTTAAGACCTCATAATCATAGAAAGAACTAGTACTAGTGTACTCAGGGTTTCTAACTCAAACATTAAATCATGGGTTATTCATGCATAGCAATGAAGTCAAAAGATACAAAATCAAGAATCATTCCTCAAATCTCATTACCCAATCAATAACCAATCTGCCATAAACTAGACATAATAATAATAATAATAATATCAGTAAAAACTCAGTTAACCAGCTAGTTTGAAAAAATAAATACCTAGATAATCCTATCACGTACCACTACCACCCCGGTCTTAAAAGGTTCAATCTGCATACAACACACCATAAGACATAGTCATCACCCATACCTATGTAACCCCCCATATAGGATGGTAAATATAGATGCAAACTGGTAATCGATAGTCCATATGCAAGAATGAATTCAAAGTATATAATTGATATCATAATCACCCCCAAATGAGAGAAGATAATATGTACATAGTCAATACCAAATATTGAACCAGATATATATATCATCAAGAATCAAAATTGAACCAGTCATAAATACCATAAAGATTTGGAATTTAACCAATCATAAATATCATCAAGACTCAAAATTTAATTGGTCAATAATATCATCAAGACTCAGAATTAAACCAAAAATAATATATAATCAATTCCCTCAATATTATCAACCTCATCACTATCACTAACACACACATCTATGACATTAATATTATAATCTGCCATAGGTTTTTACCTAAAATTTATATCATTAATACAATATCTTTCTCTATCCCATATCGAAGAGATGTGTATATGGATATAATAGCTGTACGGATTAAAGATATGGCTAAAAAGTGTGTAAATCTTTAAATTCATTACATGAAGTGAACTTCAGGACTAAATCATTATAAAAGGGTAAAAAAGGTGGAATCTGAAACACCTAGACTTAGAACCATTGAAAAATTACCTCATTTGATGTCTCTGTACTTTGTACAACTCAGGGTACCACTCATACCAATTGGGTATAAGTTGGTGACCCCCTATCATACCTAGCAGTTTATGGGGGTTTATTAGCTATCCTAGGTACAATTTAGCCCCCCCAATCATACACCAAGGTATGAATCGTACCAAATATAGTTATGTAGAGTGAAGTCCTAAACTTAAAATGGATTATTTTGCGTATGAGTGATGCGTATGAGTTACTGAATGAGTCATACCATTTGGATACGACTCAAAGGTGTGTAGTCATACCCTAACAAAGGTAGGTAACCCAGGATAATCCTAGGGTATGAGTAAAGGTACCACTCATACCCTAGAGTACGGTTCCTTAAGTAAGTCATACCCCTACACAGGCTCATTTTCCAGCTTTTAGCTAAGGGCCTTGTCGTAATTTTCATGAATAGAAAGTTTAAGTTACCTAACAATGTAGGTGAATAAGGCATCCTTAAACACACTTTAGTGGATCAAACATTCAAAAATCTCTCTCAAACACAATTTTTGAAGAATTAGAGGATAGGGTTCAAGGGTGTACATGTAGGAGCAAATTAAAGTCAAGCTTCTTGTATGAATCAAGTTTTCTAAGGCATGTAACTCTTTCCCTTGATAAATAACTCTAAACCCATGTATTTTACACTTCGATTAGTAAGTGTACATGGGGATTTTGCAATCAAATGAAAAGGATTTTGTTGCCTAATGATGAATAATGTTGACTTTTACTTAGACTTGTATTTATAAATGAAAAGAGTTTTGTTGCCTAATGATGAATAATGTTGACTTTGCTTAGACTTGTATTTATATATGTTATTGATAATGATTTAAAGATATTGGTGCTTGTTGTATGTGGTATAACATGTGAGTCATAAGTAAATCTAATCTTGATGTATTCTACCTTGAAAATGGCCTTGGTAAAGGCATGCACACAAGGTGTTTGTGAAACTGTCTAAGTGAATTATCTAGTCTTTTGTTGGTGATGTTTTAAAATAGGGAAATGGCCCAATATGTATGAATAGTTGTTAAATGATATTATAAAGGTATAATGAGCCATGTATAGTCAAATTGATGACCTTATTATTTGGTGGTTAATGATGGGTTAAAGTCCTTAAACATGAAAATAAACTTAAATTATGTAAAGTATGGTGTAAATGTGGTATAAGACTGCTAATAAATTGTGAATATTTTGTGAGTGTCTTGATGACCATAAATTAAATTGTATGATGAATCGAACTAAGGCATTGTCCTATTGAAATGGCTGAGAAACAAAGGCTCCCATGAGGACCATGTGGTCATGTATAGTGTTGAATTATCTAAGTGGGTTAAAGTCCTTTAGTTTGAATTTGATAGATGATGATGAATAGACAAAGGGTTGGAGTCCCAATGTCGACTAATGATAGTTGTAATGGCCTAAGGTTAAAGTCCCTTGCCTAATAAAGGAATTGAGATTAAAGTCCCTTGCCTAATAAAATCTCTTATGGTTAAAGTCCCATGCAAAATGAGATGTCTTAAGGTTTAAGTGCCTCCCCAAATTAAATGGCTTTGGTTAGAGTCCCCTATATAATACGTCATGAGGTTAGAATCCCTTGCCCAATGTGGGGTCATGTGGTTAGAGTTCCTTGCCTAAATTAATGTAATTGTGAGGTTAGAGTCCCTTGCTTAATAAGTGTATATATGGTTAAATTCCCTTTTATAAGTAATATATGAAATTTGGTGAAGTACCATATCTAATAAGAAATGTTTTAATCTAAGTTTAGAAGGTCGAAGTCCTCCACTTTATGTCTCTTGATTGAGTTCTTTACAAATGTTGTTACGACTTATTTACTTGTTTGGCATGTAATATACCTCTACGTATGGATGAGGTCTTGAATATGGTTGAATGTGACATATTTTCTTTATGTTGATTGATAATACTATTTTATCCTTATCCTTGAGTTACATGCTAGTGCTCCAATCGCTAACTGTCTTCAGATGCTATGTCTCAACATAATATAGGGGCTGAAGCATCATCTTATCTTCATGTATAGTGATTAGATTATGAAAGCATTTCATGCATTAACTTTAGAGTAGTGAGCTTCCTTACTTTAGAAGACATTCCTTCTTGGTCACCTATCTTTAGACTTAGTCTTATTTTTACTTGGTTTGGCTATTATTGAGGGCTTGTCCCGACATATATATTTCTAAACATTGGATTTCATAGAGGTATTATGCATGACTGTGGACTTGGGTGTAATGGTTAGTTTTCCTAATATAATTATGCGATTAGACATATTTAAGTTATGAATTATAGTTTGTTATCTGCTATCTTATCTTTTGGTTAGGATTTATCCAACCCTTGTGGTTTATATTGGTGATTAGGTTGGGTGATCGGGTGACCTCCAATTCATTTGGGCTAAAGTTTCCCATATGACATGACCTAGTTTCAGGTCATGTTAAGTTAGTATTTGAGCCTAGGATCATGTTTAGTTAGGTTTCCATAATGCCATATCAAGTAGAGCCTCTTTAATAGGTCTGAAGTATGCCATACTTATAAATGAGGGGCAATGATATATTTTAGGAAATATTCTAGTTCTTGTGTTTCATTCTAAATCTATAGAGTCTAAGGTCTTGTATTCCTTTGATCTCTATTTGCTATCATTCAGATCATGCCTCCAAGGAGATTTAAGACTCAAGCAAACCCTTTTAAGGATCCTATGGATAAAGCTCATCCAACTTCTGGAGTTTGGCCCCGAGCTAGGGATGCGGTATCTGACCATCTTCCTAAGGTTTAACCTATCCCCTCTAACCCCATCTATGAGAGTGCCCCACCTATTCTATCAAATCAAGGAGATGCTACAATTCTAATTTTTGCTGCTTTATCAAGCTCTTGACTTAGTTCGTATGTTATCAATTAGAGTGTGGTACTCCAGCTACTATTTTTTTAGAGGCCACAAGAATTAGACAATTCATGAGGTTGAGCCTTCCTATGTTTATGGGTATGAAGGTTTACGAATATCCTTAAGGCTTCATTGATAAAATAGAGAAGATCTTCCAAATCATGTATGCTTCAGAGGTTGGGGCTATTGAGTATGCTTCCTACCAATTGAAAGATATAGCGTACTAATGGTACGAGGGGTGGGAGTTGTCTAAAGTTGTAGATGCTAGTCTCTCCATGTGGGAGGATTTCTCCGAGTCTTTCTTTGGCCGCTTCTTTCCTTAAGAGTTGAGAGAAGAAAAAGTAGAAGAGTTTCTAAATTTGAAGAAAAGAGGGATGCCTGGTCAATAGTATGTCTTGAAATTCCATCAATTGTCAAGGTATTCTCTAGAGATGGTTTCTAACATGATAGCTAGGATGCGTAAGTTTTTATCAGAATTGTCTCATGAGTTAATCCTTGAGAGCAAGGTATCTTTGTTTATTTAAAAGATGGATATCTCTAGGTTGATCATATATATACAAGAATTTGAAAAAGAGAAAAAGAAGAAATTTGAGTTTAGTGAAAGGCAAGGGAAGAAGTTTAGCTATTTCAAGACTATTATTAGAGATGGGGGTAAGTGTCGATGAAATAAGTAGGGGAGTTAGGGTTCTTTCTCCTTGACTTGTACTCACTCTCTTTACCTAAAGTTATTAAGTTATCGTCGATCTCAATTTAGTGGTAAGTTTAGAGCACAGGGTGCCCAATTTTAGGCTAGTGGTGCTGAGTTGACTCCACCCCACCCTCCTTGTAGATTTTGTAGTCAGAGTCAACATGATCAGACTGAGATTGAGAGAAATAGATGCTTTAGTTATTATTTAATCGGGTACATACAGCATAAGTGTGCCTCTCTAGCAGTTTTTTATGCCAATAGGCTTCTATTGCTACTTTATCTACTCCCACACCAAAGGGTTCTATGTCTATTTTTGCTTTTATTTTTAGCAGCGGCGCTCACCGAAATCTCTTATATGCATTTGCTACTTTCTAGGATTCTGAGGCATCTCCCGATGTTTTCATAAGTACGCTAAGACTTTTCTCTTGTAATGTATACTATTTTCTTGATCTAGGGTCTACATATTATTATGTGACCTAATATATGGTTATGCATCTTGATTATGCTCCCAAGAGTCTATAATTATTTTTCATATTTCTACCTCGATGGGAGACTCTATTATAGCTCAAAGGGTCTATAGGGGGTGTATGGTATCTGTTGGTGGTAGAGATACTTTTGTAGACTTGATAGAGTTGGACATGGTTGATTTTGATATCATTTTGGAGATGTATTAGTTGCATTTGTGTTATGCTTTCCTTGGGGTGCTCCCGTTTTGTTTGTGCGCAAGAAGGTTGGTTCCCTTCATATGTGCATTAATTATCATTATTTGAATAAAGTGATCATAAAGAATGAATATCCTCTTCCTAGGATAGATGATTTTTTTATTAGCTTCAGGGTGCAAATTGTTTCTCTAAGAGTTATCTTAGATCGAGTTATCATCAGCTTAAAATTAGGTAAGTGAATATCACTAAGACTACCTTTAGAACCTAGTATGGTCACTATGAGTTTCTTATCAGGTATTTTAGGTTGACCAAAGCCCCCGTGACATTCATTGATATGATAAATCGGGTCTTGCATTCTTTCCTAGACGTGTTTATTATTGTCTTTATGGCTGCTTGAGAGAATTTGAAAAAAAGAAGAGTGTAATTATGTTGAGTTATGGTTGATAATAGGGTTCTAAATAAGATTATAAGTCATGGTTTATCAGTGGTATAGGATGGAAATATCTAAAATACCCTTATTAAAAATTGGACAAATAACCCGTCACTCATTACAGGTGACCTTACATCTTATAGGGTCACCTTATGACTTGGGCATTTCAGTTGTAACCAAACCAAAGACCCTTAAGAATCATACCCTATGTCACATAATGAGACACTACGACTCATAGGGTCAAGTCGTAGTCTCAGTAGTTTCCATAGAGTCACTACACAGGATAACTTATGAAATACCCTCTTTACAACTTGTTAGGAGTCCATACAACTCGTTAACTCTAGTAGTTATCAAAATAGTAACTTCGGAAAATCCTTCTGGGCTTACTACGACTAGCTCCTTTAACCCGTAAAGACATATTATGACTCATTGGGTGAGTCATTTCCAGGGAAGAAAGCTCAGAACACCAAAATATTTCCATGGACAAACACCTAGGGCATTACACACTCCTCATTTAGGATCATTCATCCTCGAATGATAGGACAAGAAATTTATTAGCACGATTAGATTCCAAACACAACCACACTTACCTTTAAGGAAGAGAAAAAACTAATATACCAAGGAATTTACAATTTTCTGTAACAAAGATAGAAAACAAAATGCTAAGAAATACACATACCTCAAGCACAATTATCAGGAGAGATGAATAAGAATGGATATTTGGATTTTATGCACTCTCTAGCTTCACACATAACTCCAATATGCTTTCAACTATGAATAAAACACTTTACTATTTCAACCTCCTAACTCCCCCATAAAATATATAACTACGTGACTTGAGAATTTGATACATCTCCTTCCTATGTTAAAGCCTAACTCAGAGTTAAAGGTGCTAGTGTAAGTTATGGGATCCTATAATGTACACCACTCTAATAGTACTAGTCAATCTTATCACAACAGTAAAGTAACCTCAAGTCTTAATTAAGGAGTACTAACCACATAACACAATGGATTATGTATCTGTTAATCACAATATTCAAGGCTGCCTTTCTACCCCCTTTTTATAGATCTACCACTCAAAACTAGAAACTTCAATCACTATCACTATGGATTTCACCACATATATTTTTCTTAACTATTTCACATAAAAAAGTTTTATTTTACTCTTCCATCATTATTTATAATTTTATCTTGAGCAATAACCCTAAATATTTACAATAAAGAACATCTACTTTCTTATAAAAAATATTACTACATTTCTATAGCCACTTAAAACATCCAAGGATTTGGTCCTTGGAAATTTCTTGAGCTTTGAGATCACTTTCCTAGTAGCACCCATCATATGAGTCATATAGTATGGTTATAGGTTAGGTAACCCTAGTTTCTAGGTGTTTAGTGAGTGTTGGTTAGGTTTTGGTCTTCAAAACAACTTGGTGGTATGGGTTATTAGGTATGGTGATGGGTCTTTTGGTCAATCCTTAATCAAATTAGAAACATAGTGACTTGACTTCGCTCTGATTACGAGTGGCTCACTAAGAACCATAAGGATAGTTTATAAGTGGTAGGGTTGAGTTGTATATTGTCTAGTATCCAATCCCTTCGATTCTGTCTTGGGTACGACTAGACCATACGTGTCGTATGGTATAGTAATAAGTGGGTTCATGGAGTCTTATGGTGGACAATGTATGGATGTCCAACCCACTATCTTGGTGATGACTCAATGATATGATTCGTATGTCATGGTCATGATTCAAGGGGTTAACTCATAACCAACTACGACCTTTTATAATTTTAAGTTGGGGGCATTTTGGACATTTGTCACTCATAACCCTTAAGAACCCAAATACCTATAATAGTTTTTGGCCATTCATTTCTTGCTTTATAAGATTAAACATCCATTTTAATCTCTCAAAATTCTCTTAAGAAAAATTGGTTTGGGTTTCTCCAAAGTGGTCATCTAAGTGCTTAAGGATCAATTTCTCTCCATGAATCTTTGTAATTAAGGCATACGACTCTACCCTCATTGTTATTTTACTAAAGGCATATGTTTTAATGTTTGGTTTTCATAGTAGTTATGGTTTTGAAATAAAGGTTGGGGCTTTTGGATGTTCATGGTTAATTAATGTTCCTAATGACTTAATTAAGGTTTTTCATATTTTAATTATGGTCTTCCACATGTGGGTGCATGGGAATGTTGATTTATTTACGGAGGTCATGTTTAAGACCCAAATTTGATGATTTTATGTAATACCCCAAAAGTTCAGACATTTTTAGGATCATGCTTTGAACTCATGTGTAATAAATTTTAGTGCTTTGGTAGTGCTATGATCAAGGTTGATGCATATTAAAGACTAAAAAGTGTCCTAGCTAATAGACGATTCAAAACATTTCCTTACTGATTGAATTCTTGAGAAGGATATTGGTATAGTCCGCTTCAAATGAGCATAGCCCTCGTTATTCTATGAATCTATAAGTTCATGACCCACCAACAGATAGATAATTGAATTAGCTTTCAAAAAATATCAATTTCTCCTAAATCTGATATCGTAGTAAGGAGTTATACCCATTATACTTTGGTATGTCATGCTGGGAAATTGAGTAACAACATTCATGACAAGCCGTCATGCCCGTGACGGCCTATCACTAATGTCATCAGCCCTGAGTAGATTTTCATCCCCAGTGATGACATTTTGTGACAAGTTGTCACGCCCGTGATGGCCTATCGCTAATGTCATCAACCTTAACCAGAAAACCAAGATTTCACTTTTTTGTCACGATAATTCATGCCGATTATCACCAGTATAATGGCTTGTCATGAACGTCGTCAGCTATTTTTTCCAGCAATTGAGGGACATTTTAGTAAGGGTATTTTGGTCTTTTTCCTTAAATTCCCACGACTTAAAACCCTCAAGGAGCGTATTATCTTCCATTCTCTTTAGTTAAACATCTCAAAAAGCTCTCTCATTCACTCTAAACCACAAGATTAGAGTTTTATCTTAAGATCAAGCCTAAGGAATTCTTCAAGAACCTTCAGAAACAATAGATCTCTTTCAAAATTCAATCACTATGGTATGTGTAGTGTTCATCCATGGGTCCCCTTCATCCATGGAGCTCACGAATCATGTTTTAAATTATAAATTGTGATTTCCTTGTTGTATTATGACTATATTCATGTTGATGATTGTTTTTTAGATTCAGGGTGGTATCTTGATGTGTTTTTATGAAGCATGTGAATAGGTTAGTTGAAACCCATAAATTTTGGATGGATTAAGATAGTCAAATTGATAAATATACCTATGCCTTTAAAGAGTGAATGGAAAGTGTCTGATAAAATGCCTAAGGAACTAGAAATCATGCAATATAGCTAAATTTTGACTAAGTGAAGGATTCATGATATGCCCCTATGTTCCAATGATTTCCATGTTGATATTGTGTCTTGTAAATGTTGTTGGGATATTCATGAACTATTATTATGAGATTATGCCATGCTTAATTGCAAATCCTACTTATGTACAAAATGTATGGTATCCATGCACTTCATGGAATTCCCCAAGTTATGATATTATGGATTGTTGATGTTAGTTACGTACTCAAGTCAGACATGTGTGTCAGTTTCCTTCCATCTATTTGTACTGAAGGCCTTGTCATGTTTTACGATCTCCAAAATCAAGCCATGAATCAACAGAAATCAGTCAGTCATGTGACTCAGGAAAACCTCTTGATCTCAGTCAGTTATCAGATATCAAAAGTATTCTATTAGTTAACGGAATTCAGTAAGTTCGGTCCACGTACAGTCAGTTACTCATGTTCAGTTTCTTCAGATGGGAGTAGAAGTTATTACCGAGAGAACCCAAGGATGGGAACGCACCTGTTATATAAGGATGTGATTCTTAGCAGTCATCCTTGCTTGGCAGAACTATGTAGCCAACATAGGTTGACACATCCCATCTTATTATATGTGGGTGGATCAAGTGGATTAACCTATTATCTGAGTGTTCCCACTGTTCTCACTAGAGTTACCTGTTATATAAGGGTTGCTCACATGTTGTCCTTACCAGTGGCACGGTATTGACACCCTTCTAGTCAGGGCAGAGATTGGACCCCGGCTTAGCCATAATGGCATATACGGGGCAACATGATTAAATAACTACCTTCCATAGTTTCAGCATCAGTCTCAGTAAAAGAACTTATATAGTTCTTTAGATTTTAGTATATCAGGACTGTTAGATATAGTCATTTTAATTGCAGTATGGAACTCAGATAGTTCCATCAAATTCAGGACTGTCAGATACAGTCACACATGTTATCAGAACTACAGTATCAGTCATGATTAGTAATCAGTAAACCATGTATTAGCATACAAATTTAGCTATCATGCATGTTTGTACTATCATGTTCATATTAGTCAGTCTGTTAGCATTGCTCCTATATGTAAACACTTTTGGATTTATCCTACCTCACTCATATACTCAGTACATCCCCACGTACTGACGCATTTGTGCTATGGTGCTTTCTTTTTATATTACACCATAGGTCCAGAGATACGAGCTTCAGATCTGCAGTAGTAATAGCATTCCAGTATACAGAGTTACAGTGAATCCTCTTCATTCGAGGATGATATGATTTGATTAATTTATTATCTCAGTTAGCTGTTAGTTTTATGGAGTTAGTTGGAGACATATTCCTTCATCTCCTTATTCAGACAGTACTTTGAGGCTTTTAGATTTGTTTTAGACTTCAGTTGTTTAGGGTATTTGTTACCCTATATGGATGTTATGATTTGTCTGATATTTTATTCAGTTGAACCTTATGGCCTATTGTTCATGTTTTCTGAATTCTTCATGTATATTATGCAGTGTATAGGTACAGATATCAGTCATGGGTTAGCTTGTGGTCGTTCGGGGTCTTAGGCACCATATAGCATTTCAGTTCAGAAAATTGGTGTATTACAAACTTTGTATCAGAGCCTAAGGTTCAATAGTATCCTAGGAAATCTAAAAGCCACATCTAGTAGAGTCTTGTACAGGGGTGTGTTGCATACCACATTTATGTCCAGGAGTCTATAAGATGTTTTAGGAACAGTTCCCTTCTTTTAGTATTCATGTCGTGCTAGTGGGCAACGCCTAAACAGACTCTATGCTCTTCAGACCTGTTAGGATCAGGAAAATTCTCCTGATGTCATTACTGGTACATTACAGATTTTCCATGTTCATGTTTATACTTTGCTAGACCCAGGTGCATCCTTGTCTTTTTTTACTCCATATATAGCAGAAGATTTTGGAATAAGTCCCAAAATTTTAGCAAAGCCTTTTTCAGTCTCTACCCCAGTAGATAAAACCATTATAACTCGGAAGGTATACAGAAACTGCCCAGTTATGATATTTCAAAAATCCACATCAGCAGATTTAGTTAAATTAGAGATGACTAATTTTGATGTCATTTTTGGCATAGATTGGCATCATTCCTGCTATGCCATAGTCGAATACAGAAATAGGATAATACAGTTTTAGTTCCTGAATGAACCCATCATAGAGTGGAGTGGTAGTACTTCATCATTTAGGGGTCAACTTAGTTCCTACCTTCGGGCAAGGAAAATAATTTCTAAGGGATGTGTGTATCATCTTGTGCATGTTAAGGATTCTAGTTTCGAATCTCCTAGGTTGGAATCAGTCCGAGTGGTTAATGAATATTTAGATGTCTTTCCTTAAGACCTTCTAATCATTCCTCCCAAAAGGGAAATAGACTTCAGCATTGATCTGCTTCCAGACACTCAACCTATTTCTATTCTACCATATAGAATGGTACCAACAGAACTCAAGGAACTAAAATATCATTTGAAGGATCTCTTAGATAAAGGATTCATCAGGCCTAGTGTATCCCCATGGGGTGCACCAGTCTTATTCATGCGTAAGAAAGATGGCTCTCTTAGGATATGTATTGATTACCGCCAGCTCAACAAAGTTATGGTCAAGAACAAGTATCCACTTCATAGAATAGATAACTTGTTTGACCAACTTTAGGTTGCAAGTTATTTCTCCAAGATACACCTCAGATCAGGCTAGCATCAGCAAAGAGTTAGAGAATATGACATCCCAAAGATAGCTTTCCATACTCGGTATGGTCACTTCGAATTTCTAGTCATGGCCTTTGGCTTTACCAATGAACCAGCCACTTTTATGGACTTTATGAACCGTGTGTTCAAGAAGTATTTGGACATATTCGTCATAGTCTTCATATAAGATATCCTGATCTATTCCTGCACAGAGAGTGATCATTCAGACCATCTCAGAATTATTCTTCAGACTCTCATAGATTATTAGTTATTTGCCAAGTTTAGTAAGTGTGAGTTTTGGCTAAGATTAGCAGCATTCCTTGGCCATATTATTTCCTATGATGGCATTAGGGTAGATCCTCAAAAAACCAAAGCAGTAAGAAATAAGCCTCACCCAGTATCTCCATCAGATATCAGGAATTTCTTGGGTTTGGCTGGCTATTACAGATGGTTTATCGAGGGATTTTCTTCTATTGCATCTCTAATGTCCAGATTGACTCAGAAGAAGGTCAAGTTTAAGTGGTTAGATTTATGCGAGAAGAGTTTTTAGGAATTGAAGACTCGACTCACCTCAGCTCCAGTCTTAGCTCTTCCAGATGGTTTAGATGGGTTTGTAGTATATTGTGATGCATCCAGAGTAGGTTTAGTTTGTGTCCTCATGTAGCATGGTAAGGTCATAGCCTACGCCTCTAGACAGTTAAAGCCCCATCAGAAGAATTATCCTACTCATGATCTTGAGTTAGCAGCTGTGGTATTTTTCTTAAAGATTCGGAGGCATTGTTTATACGGAGTTCATGTTGATGTTTCACAAATCACAAGAGTCTCTAGTATGTATTTTCTCAGAAAGATCTCAATCTTTGTCAGGGAAGGTGGTTAGAGCTTTTGAAAGATTATGACATGAGTGTCATTTACCATCCTGGCAAGGCCAACGTTATGGCTGATGGTCTCAGTAGACTCTTCATGGGTAGTATTTCTTACATTGAGGATAGCAAGAAAAAGATAGGTCAAGAGATCCATCAGCTTTCCAGACTAGGCATTTTCTTAGTCGACTCTTGAGAGGGTGGTGTATGTGTTTATAGTAGTTCAAAGTCATCTCTAGTTTCTGTGGTGAAAGGGAAGCAAGACAGGGATTCTAGCTTTTTCAATCTAAGAGAATTCAAAATCATAAAGTAGATGTTTTCTCCTAAGGGAGAGATGGTTTTCTTCGTTGTCAAGGCCGTCTATATGTTTCAGGTGTAGATGACTTGAGGTAGTGAATTCTTGAAGAAGCATATGGTGTGTGATACTCTATTCATCTAGGGGCCATTAAGATGTACCACAACTAGTGGTCCATATAGGAGTTCACCATTCCTACTTGGAAGTGAGAAGAAGTGAACATAGATTTCATGACAGGTTTACCTCGCACTCGTCATTAGCATGATTTAGTTTGGGTCATTGTACATAGAATGAAAAAGTCAACTCACTTCCTTCCAGTTTGTACTTCTTATTCAACCAAGGATTATGCCAAAATATATATCAAGGAGTTGCTCAGAACACGGTGTTCCATTATCTATCATCTTAGACAGAGGTACCCAGTTCACCTCTCACTTCAGGAAAGTATTCCAAATGGTTCTTGATACCTAAGTTCATCTCAGTACAGTATTTCATCCTCAGACATTTGGTCAAGAATAAAGGACCATTCAGACTCCTGAAGATATGCTAAGAGTGTGTGCAATTAATTTCAAGGGGTAGTTGGGATGACCACTTTCCTTTGATTGAATTGGAATACAATAATAGCTATCATTCGAGTATTCAAATGGCTCCATTCGAAGCTCTCTATGGTAGGAGATGTAAATCTCCAATTGGTTGTTTCAAAGTTAGTGAGGTCTCAGTCATAGGTCCTCACTTGGTATTCCACGCCTTAGAGAAGGTTCAGTTGATCAGAGAAAAAGAATCTGGGCTTCTCAGAGCCTACAGAAGTTTTATACAGATGTTCATAGAAAATATCTCAAATTTGAGGTTAATGATTACTTCTATGTTAAGATCTCTCCCATGAAGGGAGTGAAGAGGTTCGATAAGAAAGGAAAACTCAGTCTTCGATATGTCGGTCCCTTCAGGATTCTCTATCTCTTCGACAAGGTAACTTATGAGCTCGAATTACCTTTAGACCTAGCCTCAGTTCATCCAGTCTACCATGTCCCTTTGCTCAAGATGTGCATAGCTAACCCAACAGCTCTAGTCCCTATTTGGAGAATTGACATTCAGAACAACCTCTCTTATAAAGAGATTCTAGTCGAAATCTTAGACTATCAGACTCGTAGATTGAGGAACAAAAAAGTCCCTCTATTCAAGGTTGTTTCGTAAAATTAGTCTCATGAGGTAGCTACTTAGGAAGCAGAAGTAGATATACGTACCAAGTATCCTCACCTCTTCTCTACCAATTTAGATCAAGCTCAAGGTAATAGTTCTCCTTAAGATTATTCAGTTTTATGTTCATGTTCCCATCATAAAAATTGGTACCTATTACCATTGCATACTCAGTCATGAATTCATGTATTAGTTTAGTTATAAGATCATGCATCAGCTATGCATTCTCATCTTGAGAAACTCAGTTTATCAAATTACTCAGTTATGCATTCATGTATCAGTTATCCAAGGATCAGATGTGAACTAGTTAAGTATATTTATCATGTCAGTCATGAGATCAAATTTTAGTTATTTAGGTTCAGTCATGTTCAGTTTGTCTTTTGTCCACTCTCAGTTAATTCTCATTCGAGGACGAATGTTCCCAAGGGAGAGATATTGTAAGACCCCAAAAGTTCAGATATTTTTAAGATCATACTTCAAACCCATGAGTAATAAATTTTAGTGCTTTGGTAGTGCTACGATCAAGGTTGATGCATATTAAGGCCTCAAAAGTGTCCTAGATAATGGACGAATAAAAACATTTCCTTACTGATTAAATTCTTGAGAAGGATATTGGTATAGTTAGCTTCAAATGAGCATATCACTTGTTTTGATATGAATATCTATGCTCATATGAGGACATTGTATGTGTTTACAAGTTAGAAGGGTGTCTGGGACTTCATAGTTTGGGATGTTTGTCACAGCTAGGGCCCTAGTTCGGGTCACGACAAACTTGGTATCAAATCACAGTTCATGATCCTATGTTTTCTGTGAAATTGCATCGAGCAAAGTTTTGTTTATGGGTTTGTAGCGTGCCACACTTATAAGAAGGAGGCTAAAAGGCATTTAGGAATATCTCTCTTTCTTCATGTTCTAGTGCATGATATAGAGTCAGAATATTCCTCTTTCATACTTTAATTTGTGCTATGGTGTCGTCTATACGAAAGAAAAGTTATCCTAATTTTTTTACTTACTATGGTGTTCTCAGATAATGCTCTCAGATTTACTAACAGAAATTTTAGAAGTCACACAATGGGCTTGAGAGGAGCTCCCTGATGTGTCATAAGTCCCTCAAGTTTAAAATTTTGTCCATGTTCTTAAAAGGTGTTCAATTAAGGCAAGAGTAAGATTGTATTCTTGGGTCATTAAATATTGTGTGTCAAGTTTCTATCTCTTGTAATCTTGAAATCAATATGTTGTGGAAACAAAAAGTCTAGTTAAGCCATGCGGGGATATTTTGATTCACTAGCATAGTTGATTTGTTATTCATTCCATTTTCTTATTCAAAACACAAAAATCAAAGTATTAGTGAAGCCGCGTGAGGCCCATTTTGATTCACTAGCAACTTGTTGTTCATCTTGTTGTTCTTGTGTTTGTTGGAACATTAGTTTCACCCAAGTATTAATATAAATTAATGTGTCGTGTCATGACCTAAAGGTGTTTTGGTTATGGGTAGTATCTAGATAAAATAAAGTATATGGGTAGAATTTCCCAATTTGATGGACTAGTATATCATATTGCAATCTTTATTAGTGGTAGATGATTGATGCTAGACTATAGGCTTAAATTTAAATGTAGAATATGGTGGTAAGATTAATGATGTATGTTTTATGAGAATAAATTAGTAGGCTTATGTATTCAAATAGTACGTGCTAATGAGTTATGATAAGGAAAACCCTAAGGTCACGATCGATTATTGTTGTTATGAATTTCTAGTGTACTAGTATTTCGTAATGTTTATTTCGTGGTTTCCAAGTGAGAATTATGTGTAAGGTTGGGTTGTAAATCACGTTTATCACTAGACATTATGTATGATCAGTTGATGGCCATGAAGGTGGATGTGATGATTTCTTAATTAACGATACTAGTTATATGGAAGTGATCTAATAGGCTTGAACAGTGTACGAAAAAGCTTAAGTTTATTTGATTCATAATGAAGTATGATGTTGTACGTATGATATAGAAGTATACCCAAGGTGATATGGAGTGGCGACATATACTAAAGCTATTACATATTGTGTGTGGCTAGTGGTACCGTTGAGTTGCTAGGTGGAGAAAGACTAGATACATGATACATGGTGTTCTAAATGGCTAAGTTAAGGAGTTTTGACTGATAGTGTTGAGCTTTTTGATATGATCTTGATTCTTATAGTAGAGAAATATAAGTTTGGGTTTGGGGTATAGGTAGGCTATGACAGTAGTAGAGTGGTTCATCAAAGACTTAGTGATATACATTTTAAGTATTAGAATCTAATGTTTATTTTTAAAAGGTTAAGCTAATAGAAATAAGAGTTGAAGCGATACTGGGTGTGAATTCAGACTATGGGGATACACATGAAGATTCAAAGTTATTAAGTATTCAAGTATTATATGATAACTATTGGGGACTATAGAAAGATAGGAGTGTGTCTCAGAAGGTAGTATTAACAGTGGGTTTTTCCAATTTCAGGTGTAGTCATTCGGGTTAAGTTCTATTAATTACATGTATCGTAGTATTCCAGGACCTAGAGTGCAGTGAGTGTAGTTCAATTTAGAATCTATTAAGGGATCTCTCAAACCTAAGATAATGGCTTAAAGCTAAGGGAAGGATGATAGATCAAGTGACCAATTCAGGTTCTCAGATTCCCATAGTAGTGCCAGTATATATATAAAAGCAGTAAGGGAAGAAGATTCCCGACCCATCCTTAACTTAGTATAGAGTTTTGTACTTCAGTCAGTATGATGCGTATGTATGCTTCCTATCTTATTTCCATGAATAAAGCTTATTCTAACACGTATTTCATAGAATCATATACAATTCCAGTTCCCAGCATAAGAAGTTCAGTTCCATACCCCAGTAATACAAATCGTGTCCCACAAATACAGAAAACTCCAAACTCGGGTCATGCAGCTCATGACTCATATACGCATATCATGCTTTACCGTATACTCAGTTTCCATGACTTATGCTACGCTCCTACTAATCAGATAAATTTGAACTATGTCATGTGTATCCTCAGTTCAGTCCATTTTGGTAAATCCATGTTATTGAATTCTATTGCTCAGTCTTTAGTTCAAGTGTCAAGTTCAGTTAGTATCCATTCATATTTCAGGTTTTCCTGATTTAACCATTCAGTAAGCTCTCCTTTTGAAATCAGCATTGTGATAAGCAGTTCTTTGATGGGAGAGTGTAAATGTTTTATGTTAAGAGAGATTATTGCTTGTTCATGTCACACGAGGGCGTAGTTATGAAGATAGGTTTGAATGTCAGGTTATTATGGACGTAAATGGCTAGCAAAAAATAGTATTTAGGAGTTGGGAAAGTGTAGAGTGTGAGTATACATTCAGATCCTAGAGTTTAGTATTTTAGTATTTCAGTATCAGTCTATACCTCAGTTATAAGTATTAAGTTCTCAGGACCAGTATTAAGTTCCAGTAAGAATCACAGTTACAGTCTTAGTTTTGATGCCAGCTTCAGTACAGTAATCAGACTTTCAGACTTGGTTGGACATAGCATACAATTATCAATTACTCAGTCCTTGTGTTTCAGCACCTCAGTTAATAGAATACTTCAGAACCATGTTGTACTCTTGGTCTCGCATTCACAAATAATACAAACTTCTTGGTTCCATGCTCAGTCACCTCATGTTACTTAATTAGCCATATCTCCTATGCATAACACTTAAAAATCTCAGCCCAGCTATTCTAGCTAAGCATAGTTCAGCTTTTCAGACCCAGATTCAGCTACCAGTTATTTAGTTAATCAGATAAATTAGTATATTTATGCACACATTCTCATCACCCACATTAGTCCTTTCAATAGTCTCAGTTGTAGTGCATGAGGCTTAGATACTTTATCCTAGGTGATGTTCGTAGACCTAAACTCATCTTACCGAAATTGAACCAAATTATGATTTTCTCATTCTGCTATCTTATTCAGACCACACCATGAGTTTCATGCGTTCTAAAGTTATTAGGACTCTACAAAAAGTGTCAAAGAAATTTTTTAGTCCACTATAAATTTTCAGAAAGAACTAGTTCGCAAAACCAGTAATTCAGTTTAGCAGTTAGTCAAAAAAGTTCGTATGGTTTGGACTTTTGTCCCTTCCATCTAGTCACACTATCCAAATTCTGATGAATGTAACCATTCTAAGATGGACCAACCATGTAGTTACATGTTCCGCTCAGTTCATGTATCATGCCTAAGTTTTAGATTCCAAATATTCAGTTAAGACTTAGCTCGTAGATGCCTTGTGCATTGCTTCAGTTTTCTCAACGACTTAGCCAAGTCAGTAGTCATCGAGGGACATAGTTTCTTGAGGGGGAGATGCTCTATAACACCCAAGATATCATGTCCTAAACCCTCCAGCTTCTCTACTCACATAAAGAATCCAGTTTGGAGTAAAGGGTACTCATAAGTTGACCCTCAAGCTCCAACTTCAGTAGTACACCATGTATTGAAAACTCAGTTCAGTTAATGGAAATTTAGTTCATGCTCCACGTTTTAGTCTCAGTTATGTCCTCATATTTCCATTTATGAATACTCTTAGCATGATAATGGGTCCACCATATTTATGGTTTACGTAATGGGTTTTTCTTGAACTTACTCAGTTCCACGTTCAACTTACCATTACGAACTAAGTATTTAGTTACAGGCTCAGTTTTTATTTCAAACTTGGTATCTTTACCCTTACATGTTCAATCAAATGCTCATGAGTCAGTTCAATCATGTATTCATGCATCAGATATGCATTATCAGCTTATTAGTACTCTCAGCCATGTAGTCATGCATTAGCTCAGTCATAAAAATCATGCATCAGATATGCATGCTCAGTATGAAACCAAGTAATATGAATCATGTAGTCATGTATCCATTGTTCATGATTAGTATAAACTGTAGCTTATCAATTCTTCTATTTTAATCATTCTCATTCGAGGACGAATGTTCTCAAGGGAGGGGATATTTAATACCCTATACTTCTATCTAGCTTAAATTAGCCCCCAAAAAAATTTCAAAGACTTGTTTCAAAGATAAATCCACTATTATACATGTAATATTTTCACTTATTTTCATGTGGAAAATTGAATAAGCTTTCCATCGATATCAAATTCGCCCAATTCCGACACTCGAGTGAAGAGTTTGAGCCTTTTTAGTGAGACAGTGTATCACCTGAGCCCTCAGTGCAATGCGGAGCTAGCTTAAATGGCAATTTTAGATTTCTAGTTTTGCTCCACGATAGTGGCGTGTTGCGCCATGCATCTTAATAGGGAAATTATCACAGAATTAAAAATATGCATCCAAGTGTTAGAAGGGTCAATTTTCACCCCTATATAGCCCCAATAACACGAGATTTAGCCCCAATAACTAAATTATACCCTCATTCTCTCAAATTCTCTCAAGAATAATTTTCAGGGTTTCAACGCAAAGATCAAAATATCTTAAGATTTCACCGTGGTGTTTCAATAATTCTTTGAGATTTGGAATCTCCATTGCAAGGGTTACAAGAAGCACCCATCAATTATTTGAATAGCTTCCCTAAAGCTTCAAGCATCATAAATTAACGTACATGGGGTTTTCCTAAAAATTCATGGGCAAAGAAACATTCTTTAATTCATGCTAAAGATTTAGAAATAATGATTTTACGGAAAGGGTTTGAATTTTACCATTTCTAGCATGTGTTAGAAGATTTAATTAATATTGTTTGGTCTTTAGGCGTTCTCCCTGAAGTGATTTGAAATCCTATTTATATGTATGTATGAGTTTTAATGTGATGTTTGAATTGAGAGCATGACTCACATGATATCTCTCTTTTGATATGATTTATCCCATTTTTCATATGTTATAGATTGTTTTAAAATTCATCTTGAAAAGCATGATACGAAATCTATTGATTTATACTATCACATAAATATTATTTTTGAACCAAAAGAGAGGGTTGTTTGTATTGATAAATAATAAATATAAATATCTAATGGAAAGAGTTGTATGTTTTGACAAAGATTTCAGGACCACCACATTATTATTGAAAGAATAATAATCCTTACATAATTTTGACTTGTGCTTTCGAAACATGAAATGTCTTATACTAATTGCATTTTGGGTGGTTTGCATTGAGTTTTTAATGAAATAATCATGCATGATGGATTATGGCTCATAAATAGGACTTGCAATTCTTGGTTTAGACAACTCATTGCCCAAAACCGTGATTTATCAATCCGGGTATATTATTATACTCTTGCCTAGTTCCCTGTGGTGTACCAGACTCAGACACTTAAACCCTTGAGGCACACTTGGGTTAGGAGTTTCCTCGCCAAGTCAATGTCGGATTCCATATAGCTAATGGAATATCAGACTTATAGGAGAGTGTCACCTTACTCAGAAGTAATACAAAGATCATGAATTGCAGTGACAGAAAGTTTTTTTATGATTTTATCAATAATGCACATGCATTTTGAACTTATATCTTATGAGATATTTTATGACCTGCTCTTAGTTATTTTATTTATATAAAATCTTTATTTTGGATTGCTCTGCGTACCAATACATCTGTATTAGTCCTCTCCCTTTATTGGTTTCAAGGCACAATCTAAGGGCCCTGATAAATAATAGATTTCTTCATAGAGAATTGTAGAGTCTAGTTGGTGAACCTTCTTTATTTTAGAACGCCTATTTATTTTCACATATTAATATTTATTTGGGGTTTTGGTCTAATGGGGGTCTTGTCCCAGTCTTCAGACAGTTGCTATTAGTCATGTAGTAGAGATTTTGCAGATGGTTTTTAGATGTTATTAAATGGTTTTGGATTTCATTTTCCATTTCTGAATTTATGTCAGACTTATAATCATGATTCTGTTTCATTATACATTTCCGCATGACATTTTTCATATGAGGATTGTGTATGTATTTAAAAGTTAGAAGGGTGTCCAGGCCTTCATGGTTCGGGATGTTTGTCATGGCTAAGGCCTCGGTTTGGGTCATGACAAACTTGGTATCAAAGCACAGTTCATAGTCCTAGGGTGACTTCCAAATCGCATCGAGTAGAGTCTTGTTTGTGGGTGTGTTGCGTGCTACACTTGTAAAAAGGAGTCCGGAAGGCGTTTAGGAATATCTCTCATCCTTCATGTTCTAGTGTATGCTATAGAGTCAGAATGTTCCTCTTTCATATTCTAATTCGTGCTATGGTGTAGCCCATATGAAAGAAAAGTTATCCTAATTCTCTTACTTACTATGGTGTTCTCAGATAATGTTCTCTGATTTGCAAATAGATATTTCAGAAGTCACACAAAGGGCTTGAGAGGAGCTCCCTGATGTGTCATAAGTCCCTCTAGTTTAAAATTGTTTCCTCGTTCTTAAGATGCATTCAATTAAGACAAGAGTAAGATGTGTATTCTTGGGTCATTAAATATTGTGTGTCAAGTTTCTATCTCTTATAATCTTAATATGATTGTTTTGTTGAAACAAAAAGTTTAGTGAAGCCGTGTGGGGATCTTACGATTCACTACCATAGTTGCTTTGTTATTCATTATATTTTCTGTTAAAACACACCAAAATCAAGGTCTTGTGAAGTCGTGTGAGGCCTATTTCGATTCACTAGGAACTTGTTGTTCATCTTGTTGTTCTTGTGTTTGTTGGAACTATAGTTCCACCCGAGTAGTAATATAAGTTAAAGTGTCGTGTCATGACCTAAAGTTACTTTGGTAATGGGTAGAATATAGGTAAAATGAAGTATTTGGGTCGAATTTCCCAATTTGATGAACTAGTATATCATGTTGCATTCTTCATTTGTGATAGATGGTTGACGATAGACTATAGGCTTGAATTTAAATGTAGAATTTGGTGGTAAGAATAGGGGCATGAGATTAATGATGTATGTTTTGTGGGAATAAATTCATAGGCTTGATGCGTTGAAATAGTATGTGCTAATGAGTTATGATAAGGAAAATCGTAAGGTAATGAATGACTATTGTTGTTATGAAGTTCTAGTGAACTAGTATTTCTTGATATTTATTTTGTGGTTTCCAAGTGAGTATTATGCCTAAGGTTGGGTTGTAAATCATATTTATCAGTAGACATTAAGTTTTATCAGTTGATGGCCATGAAGGTGGATGTGATTAATTCTTAATTAATGATACTAGTTATATGGAAGTCATCCAATAGGCATGAACAGTGTACGTAAGAGCTTATGTTTTTTTGATTTGTAATGAAGTATGAAGTTGTATGTATGACATAGAAGTATACCCAAGGTGATATGGAGTGGTGACATATTCTAAGGCTATTACATATTGGGTGTGGCTAGTAGTACCGTTGAGTTGCTAGGTGGAGAAAGACTAGTTAGATGGTACAAGGTGTTCTTAGTGGCCAAGTTAAGGAGTTTTGACTAATAGTGTTAAGCGTTTTGACATGATCTTGATTCTCATGGTACAGAAATATAAGTTTGGGGTCTCCGTATAGGTAGTCTATGACGTAAGTAGAGTGGTTTATCAAAGACTTGGTGATATACATGTTAAGTGTTAGAATCTAATGTTGAGGTTTTGAAGGTTGAGCTAAAAGAAATAAGAGTGGAAGCATTAGAGGGTGTGCACTCCAACTATGGGGATACTCATGAAGATTTGAAGTTAATAAGTAGTCAACTATTATATGATGACTACTGAGGGCTATAGAAAAATACGAGTGTGTCTCAAAAGGTAGTATTAGAAGTGGGTTTTTCCACTTCCAGGTGTAGTCATTTGGGTTAAGTTCTATTAATTGCATGTATCGTGGTATTCCAGGAACCATAGTGTTGTGAGTGTAGTTCAGTTTATAGTCTAGTAAAGGATCTCTCAAACCTAAGATGATGGCTTAAATCTACGGGGGAGATGATAGATCAAGTGACCAATTCAGGCTCTCAGATTCCCACAGTAGTGCCAGTACGTATAGAAAAGCAATAAGGGAAGAAGATACCCGACCCATCCTTATCTCAGTGTAGAGTTTTGTACTTCAGTCAGTATTATGCGTACGTATGCTTTACATCTCAGTTCCATGAATAAAGCCTATGTTCACACATATTCCATAGAATTGTGTACAGTTCTAGTCTTAGCATAAGGAGTTCAGTTCCATCCCCCTCAGTAATACAAATCATGTCCCATAAATGCAGAAAACTCCAAACTCGGGTCATGCAGCTCATGATTCATGTGCACATATCATGCTTTACAGTATAGTTAGTTTCCATGACTCATGCTATGCTCCTACTGATCAGATAAATTCAGACTATGTCATGTGTATTCTCAATTCAGACCTTTTTGGTAAATCCATGTTTTTGATATTCTATTCCTTATGCTTTAGTTCAAGTTTCAAGTTCAGTCAGTATCAATTTGAATTTTAGGTTTTCCTGATTTAATCATTCAGTAAGCTCTCCTTGTGAAATTAGTATGGTGATAATCAGTGCTTTGAAGGGAGAGATTAAATATTTCATGTTAAGAGAAGATTGTTGCTTGCTCATGACACACGAGGGCACATTTATGAAGATAGGCCTGAACGTCATGTTAGTGTGGAAGTAAATGGCTAGAAGAAATAGTATTTAGGAGTTGGGAAAGTGCAGAGTGTGAGTGTACATTCATATCCTTAACTTATGTCATTCCCCATCTCGTAGCTATCACAACTCAGTTTCCATCTCGATTATAGTTTCAGCATTCAGTACTTAGTAATGAGTATTCAGTCCCAAAGTTTGGTATTTTAGTATTTTAGTATCAGTCTATACCTCAGTTATAAGTATTCAGCTATTAGGACCATTGTTCAGTTCCAGTAAGAATCTCAGTTACAGTCTTAGTTATGATGCCAGCTTCAGGTCAGTAATTAGACCCGAAACTCAGTTCAGTTTCATACTTACTTAGCCATAGCGTACAATTATCAGTTACTCAGTCATTGTGTTTCAATTCCTCAGTTAAAAAACTACTTCAGAACCATGTCATACGCTCAGTCTCACATTAACAAATAATATAGACTTCATGAATCCATACTCAATCACCTTATGTTACTTAGTTAGCCTTATCTCCTATGCATAACACTCAAAAATCTCAGCCCAACTATTCAGGCTAAGTGCAGTTCAGCTTTGCAGACCTACTATTCAGCTACAAGTTATTCAATTAATTAGACAAATTAGTATATTTATTCACTCATGCTTATCACCCACGTGAGTCCTTTCAATAGTCTTAGTTGCAGTGCATGAGTCTTAGTTACTTCATCCTAGGTGATGTTCGTCGACCTCAACTCATCTTACCAAAATTGAGCCATGTTATGATTTTCTAATTCAGATGTCTTATTTAGAATAGGCCAAGATTTTCTTGCGTTCTAAAAGTAATTAAAACTCTATAAAAAGAGTCTTAGAAATTCTCCAGTCAACTATAAATTTTAAGCAAGAACTAGTCCGCAAAGCAAGTAATTCAGTTTAGAAGTTAGGCGGCCTAGTTTGCATGGTTTGGACTTCTGTCCCTTCCATCTAGTTGCACTATTTGAAGTCTCATGAATGTAACCTTTCTATGATTTACCAACCAGGTAGTTTCATGTTTAGCTCAGTTCATGTATCATGACTGAGTTTCAGATTCCAGATATTTAGGTAAGACTTAGCAAGTAGATGCCTTGTGCATCGCATCATAGTGTCCCGAGGGGGAGATGCTCTATAATCCCCGAGCTATCATGTCCTAGACCCTCCAGCTTCTCTTCTCACATAATGAATCCAGTTTGGAGTAAGGGGTACTCATATGTTGACCCTCAAGCTCCAACATCTGTTGTACACCATGTATTGAAGACTCAGTCAGTTCTTGGAAATTTAGTTCATTCTCTACGTTTAAGTCTCAGTTATGTCCTCATGTTCCTATTCATACATACTCCTAGTATAATCATGGGTTCACCGTATTTATGGAATACATAATGGGTTTTACTAGAACTTACTCAGTTCCACGTTCAACTTACCATTACAAACTTAGTATTCAGTTACAGGCTTAGTTTTCATTTCAAACTGAGTATCTTTAACCTTATATGTTTAGTCAAATGCTAATGATTTGGTTCAGTCCTGTATCCATGTATCAGATATGCATGATCAGCTTATCAGTACTCTCAGTCATGTAGTCATTATCAGCTCAGTCATAAAAATGATGCATTAGATATGCATGCTCAGTATGAAACCCAGTAATATCAATCATGTAATCATGTTTCCATTGTTCATGTTTAGTATGAACTTCATCTTATCAATTCTCCCATCTCAATCAGTCTCATTAGAGGAAGATTGTTCCCAAAGAGAAGATATTATAATACCCCGTACTTGTACCTAGCTTAAATTCGCCCCAAAAAAATGTCAAAGACTTGTTTCAAAGATGAATCCACTATTTTACATATAGTATTTTCAAGATTTTCATCAATATCAAATTCGCCCAAATCCGACAGCCGGACGCAGAGTTAGAGCCTTTTTATTGAGACAGTGTATCACCTGAGCCCTCAGCGCATTGCGGAGCCAGCTCAATTGGGAATAGTCGCTTTCTAGTGTTGCTCCGCAATAGTGGTGCATCGCGCTATGGGTCCAAATTGGAAAATTTTCACAAAATTAAAAATATCCATCCAAAGGTTAAAAGGGTCAATTTTCACCCCTATATAGCCCCAATAACATGAGATTCAGCCTCTAATAACCAAATTATACCCTTATTCTGTCAAATTCTGTCAAGAACACTCTTCGGGTTTCAAACCAAAGATCAAAATAGCTTAAGATTTCATCGTGGGTTTTTGATAATTCTTCGAGATTCGAAATCCCCATTGCGAGGGCAACAAGAAACACCCATTTCTAGTATGTTTTAGAAGTATTAATTAATATCGTTTGGTATTTAGGCCTTCCCCAAAAAGTGATTCGAAATCCTATGTATATGTATGAATATGTTTTAATGTGAAGTTTGAATTGAGAGCATGACTCACGTGAAATCCCTCTTTTGATATGATTTATCCCATTTTTCATATTATATGGATTGTTTTGAAATCCATCTTGAAAAGCATGGTACGAAATCTCTTGATTTATACAATGACATGAATATGATTTTTGAATCAAAAGAGAGGATTGTTTGTATTTATAAATATTGAATATAAATATCTAATGGAAAGAGTTGCATGGTCTGACAAAGATTTCAGGACCACCCCATTGTTATTGAAAGAATGATAATCCTTTCATAGTTTTGACTTGTGCTTTTAGAACATAAAATCTATTATACTATTTCCATGTTTGGGTGGTCTGAATTGAGTTTTTGATGAATGAATCAATCATTATACATTATGGTTCAGAAGTAGGACTTGAAAGTCTTGGTGTGACAACACCAACTTTGATAATACCGTGTTAAGTCAGAACAAAATAGAATGCATGTTTGAAATCAAATTTTTAGATTTTTAAATTAGAATGATGCATGTTTCAGAACAACAAAAATTGGGCATAATAAGAACTTAGGTGGTTCCCCGAAGAAGGCACTAGTTAAGACAAATCATTTTCCAAAACCGTGATTTGCCTATCCGGGTATATTATTCTATGCTGACTTAGTGCCCTGTGGCGTATCAGACTCTGACACTCCAACCCTTGCGGCATACTTGGATTGGGGGCTTCCCTGCCAAGTCAATGGAGGATTCCATATAGCCTCTGGAATATCAGACTTGTAGGGGAGTGCCATCTAACTCAGAAGGAATACAAAGATCATGAATTACAGTGACAAAAAGTTTTTTTATGATTTTATCAATAATGCCCATGAGTTTTGAACTTCTTTCTTATGAGATGTTTTATGACTAGCTCTCAATTATTTTATTTATATAAAATCTTTATTTTTGATTTCTCTGCCTACCAGTATATCTGTATTGATTCCCTTCCTTCCAGGTTCTGAGGCACAATCTAAGGGCCCTGATAAGAAATAGATTTCTTTAGATAGAATTGTAGAGTCCAGTTGGTGAGCTTTCTATATTTCAGAAATCCAATTTATTTTCACATATTTATAATTAGTCGGGGGTTTGGTCTACTGGGGCCTTGTCCCAGTCTTTAGACAGTTGCTAAAAGTCATGTAGTAGAGATTTCACAGACGGTTTTCAGATGTTATTAGCTAGTTTTGGATTTCATTTTCCATTGTTGAATTTAAGTAAGACTTATGATTATGATTCCGTTTCATTATATATTTCAGTATTACCTTTTTCATATGTGGATAGTGTATGTGTTTACAAGTTAGAAAGGCATCTAAACCTTCATAGTTTGGGATGTTTGTCACGGCTAGGGCCTCGAATTCGAGTTATGACAGAACTCTCATCCTATTTTTATTCTGTCATATAGAATATGTAACACCACTATTTTTTGAATCAGAATGCTACACGGTGCTTATGACCCCGAAGGACCACAAGCTAATCCATGACTGATATTTGTACCTGTACTCTACAATATAGGACGTAATAATGCAAAAAATCATAAAAAATAGGCAATAATGTTCAAATGAAAAAAATATCAGACAAATGTAATATCCATATAGGTGGCTAATACCCAAAAACAACTGAAGTCTTAATCAAATCTGAACTAAATCTGAAAGCCTCTAAATATTGTCTGAGTAAGGAGTTGAAGAAACATGTCTCCAACTAAATTCATCTAGCAAAACTGAACTGAAATAATAAATGAAATAAAATAATATCGTCCTCAAATGGATGAGGAATCACTGGAACTCTGCGACTGGAATGCTAATCTGGAACACGTACCTCTGAACCTATGGTGTAACATAAGCGAAAGCACCATAGCATAAATATGTCAGTACGTTTGAATGTACTAAGTATACGAGTGAGGTAGGATAAATGCAAAGGGTTATATGTATGAACAATGCTGACGAATATGAACGTGAGAATACATACATGCATAAGAAACTGTACCTGAACTCGTGGTGATACTGACTACTGAGTCTAAATACTGATGACATCACTTTACTGATACTGAGATACTGAATAGATAAATGACTATTTTTGACAGTTTGAATTATGAAGAACTGGTCTAATTGAGTGTGTATAACAGTCTTAAAACTGAATACTGATAACATAAACTATGACAATTGACATAACTGATATAACTTTGATGATCGATAAGACCGATGTAACTGATACTGAGCAACTATATTTAACAATCTGAGTTCTGATGAAACTATCTGAGTTCTATTCTATATTGAGTAACTGAATTTGAGATCATTCCTATATAATGGGTGATCTTAAAGTCTATTTATACTTATAAGGATTGACTGTCTCTAATAGTACTGAATATGAACTACTGAACTGAGTTGATTGTATCTGACAGTTTGAAATCTGTAATTAAAACTATGGGATGTATTTATCTAACTGGCATGCCCTGTCGTATGTTGACTGGGGTCCAATCTCTGCCCTAATTTGAATGGTGTCAGTACCGCACCACCAGTAAAAATAACTATTATGGAGTCAATCCTAGTCTAGGGGTTGACTCCTGGGATCAGTCTTATACATATAAATGTGCTAACGAGTGATCCCTGAGTATGGCAATCCTATCTAACGGGTGACATCTCATACCTATGCTGGCTACATAGTTCTGGAACTTAGGGATTGTTTCTAAGGATCTCCGTCCTTTCTACCGGTGAGTCCCCATACCTAAGCTCACTCGGTGCTGAATCGTACTCCCATATGAAAGACACTGAACTGGATAACTGAGCTAAATTGAATAACAGAACTTAACTGATTAGTTGAACTGATATTGATTAACTAAACTGATACTAGTGGTATTTTTTAGCAGAGCTAAACTAAGTTTACTGAGTTCCCTTGACTGAAGGAACGTACTAAGTTTTGAGGACTGACTGAGAGTACTGAAATTATTGAAATCCCTAGAAATACTGTTGTTACTGAGATAACTGAGAGTACTGAGTACTGAGGTTACTGAGCAACTGAGACTGCTAAGATTTTTATGTTTTCCTGAGTCACATGACTAACCAAATTCTATAGACCATGGCTTGACTGGGAGTATCTTGATAATATGACATGGCACAAGGCACATAGCTATATTATTTTAGGTATAAGTACCCCCAAGACTCGATGGAAGGAAACTGACACACATGATTGACTTGATCATAAGAATAGAGTCCACAATTCACAATATCATAAGTATGGGATTTCATAATACACTTGGTTCTTAACATCTTATGCATGGAAGGGGATGCGCACAACATATATAGACCCGTGTTTCTTCAATATCATCCTCATTCCATATCACAACAATCACAAACAACAATAATGTGGAGTTCATGTAGAATCATACAGAATAGAACATGGGCTTGTCATTTAAGCATTATTAACTCATAAAAACAAGGATTCTATCATTCTTGACATTTTATCAAACACCTTATATGCACAACTTTGGGCATAGGTGGACTTATTAATTTTTCAATCTTAATCCATCATAAATTCATGGGTTTCAACTAACCTACTCACATGCTTCATGAAAAACACATCAAGATACAACCTTAAATCCAAACAACAATCATCAAAATGAATTTAGTCATAAAACAACAAGAAAATCACAATTTATAATTTAAAACATAATTCTTGAGCTCCATGGATGAAAAGGACCCATGAATGAACACTACGCATACCTTAAAACTTGATCTTGAAAGAGATCTAATATTTCTTGACGGTTCTTGAAGAAATCCTTAGGATTGGTCTTGATTTTTCTTGACTAGGGTTTAACTCCTTTGGGAGAGAATGTTCTTGTTCTTGAGGAGATGATCTTGGGAGGAAACCCTAATCTTGTGGTTGAGAGTGTATGAGAGAGCTTTTTGTGATGTTTAACTAAAAAAATGGAAGATAATATGCTCCTTGAGGGTTATAAGTCATGGGAAGTGAATGAAAAGACCAAAATACCCTTGCAAAAATGTCCCTCAATTTCTGGAAAAAAATAGCTAACGACATTCGTGAAAAGCCATCACATTAGTGATAGGTCATCATGAATTGTCGTCACAAAAATATGAAATCTTTGTTTTCTTGTTAAGGTTGACGACATTGGTGATATGTCGTCACAGGCATAATGGATTGTCACAAACTTTCATCAGTAGGGTGAAAATCTACCCAGGGCTAACGACATTGGTGATAGGACATCATGGGCATGACAGCTTATCATGGATGTCGTCACTCAGTTTCCCAGCCAAATATGCCGGAGTAAAAGGGGCATAACTCGTTGCTCTGATATCAGATTTAGGCAAAATTGGTATCGTTATAAATATAATTCAATTATCTATATTTTGGTAGGTCATGAGCTCAAGAATTTGTAGTATAACTATAGATATTCTTATTCAAAGTTGACTATAGCAATATCGTTCCCAAGAATTCAATCGGTAAGGAAAGTTTTGACTCGTCTGATAGCTGGGATTTATTTGAAGACTTAATATAAATGTAAATTTCTCATAAACTATAAAAGAACTATGATGTACTATGCATGAGCTTGAAACGTGGCACTAATATTGCTTTGGAATTTTTGGGGTATTACAATATCTCGCCCTTGGGAACATTCCTCCTCGAGTAAGAATGACTAAGATAGTAGAAAAGATCAGCTAAATTACGTACAATATATACACTAATGAAACATGGTTTTGGTACTGACATAATTGATAAGTTGAATACATCATAATGAATATGCATATCTGATGCATGAGTAACTGATTCATGAATGCACGACTGAGTGTTCTGATGAACTGAGTTTCTCACAATAAGAATGCATATCTAGTGCCTAATTGATAAGATGAATCCATGCATATCTGATACATGATTATACGACTGACATAAGACATCAATACATGACAAAAAGCACTGAGAAGCTGATCACGCATATCTAACGCATAAATATATAACTGAATGGGCTCAGGAATATGCGATGGTAAAGGTACCACGTTTGAACTTAAAACTAAGCATGGAACTGAATAGAAACTTTGGTACTAAAATCTAAACATCGGAACGAGTAAGATCAAAGAAGACTATCACCGTTAATTGAAAATATCGATGAGTCTGAGGTTAATCACTCAATATGCATAAGCAAAAACATAAGAACATAACTGAGTTTGGAATGTGATACATGAACTGAACTGAACCTGTAATGCATGACATGGATAGAGTATCGTATCGTGGACTAAACTAATCCATTGAGTACATGGCTTACTACTAAGTTTTGGAGATAGAGGGTCAGCTCATAAGTAACACTTCCTCCAAGATATATTCATCAAAGAAAATGACATGTTTAAATTATGAAAGTTTGGGGGAAAATATCTCCCCCCTTGGGATACTATGTCCCTTAAAGGATGTTGGAATGACATTGCTGAGATATTGAGAAAGTTGAGGTGAGGCACAAGGCATCTATGAAATAGATTATAACTGAACCTCGAGAGTCTAGAACTAATGCATGATGCATGAACTAAACTGAACTTGCAACTACTAGGAGGTTTTACTTTGAATAGTTATATTCCTTGAGATCTTGGATAGCATGAATAGATGCAAGGATGAGGAAACAAACTATACAAATCTGACTGCTCGATTGCTAAACTGACTTGCTGGCTTTACTAACTAACTTATACTGAAACATATGTACAAATCAGAGAATGATATCTAATAATGCATACCATGAACATGAAAGACTTGTAACGTACCCAAATCAAGGTCAGGGAAATTTTTCGGATCATGATGGGTCTAGAGTCCATAAAGTCTATTCTAACGTTGACCACTCTTGGTGCCTTGCTGACACAACTCTTTACCCATGTATGCTAGAACTTTACACTCTCACATCCTGTGTCCTAGCTTACCACACCTAAAGGAGACATCACTACCTGCCTTACATGCGCCTAGGTGGATAAGTAAGACTTCTATTCTTACTACCCTAGGACTTAGAGCCTAGCTCTCTATCATGACGGTCATATCTGGACTTAGGTGATGGTGCACTAGCTGAGGATGGAGCTAGGGCTGAAAACTTCTAACTATGCTGAGAACGGTTGTCACCCTGTGACTTAGGATAAGCAAAGATGAAACTACCTTTCCTTGCTCTCTTACTCCACTTTTCCCTTATTTTAATCTTCTTATCCTCTATCTACTGAGCATGAGTCATAAGTCTGGCTAAAGTCATAGCACTATTCAACATGGCAAATCTATAATCATTTACCACGCTATCGTTCACCCCTGATGCTAACTTACTCATCTTGGCTCTACTGTTTATAACCACATGAGGGGCATATCTGGCTAATTGAGTAAACCTAAGAGAATACTATTTCACTATCATACTGCCTTGCCTGACATCGATGAACTCTAGCACCTTAGCTTCTCTAAGCTCTAACGAGAGAAATCTATCAAGGAAAGTAGAGGCAAAATCCTCCCACTCTATAGAACCTCCAAGTATGAACCACATCCTGCAACTAATATGCAGCTAATTCATCACTTTCCACAGTAGTCACGCCCATAATATCTATCACTTTTTGAATCTCATCTAAGAATCCCTGTAGGTACTCATCTGACTTAGACCCAGTGAAAGAAGAAGGATACATTTGGGTAAAGTCCCAAATTCTATCTACAACTTAATTGGCCACTGGATTAGATAGAAGGACAGCTCATCGTTTATTCTAGGCAGCAATTGACAGAGCAAGAGTGGTGAATGCGATCCTGAACTCTACATGAGAAACATGATCGCCCAAAGGGTTTTCGGGCTAAGGGGCTGACTAATTCCCATTTCTTCTTTTAGGAGGTATGTTCTATAGAAGAAAGGGAGAAATAGATTAGACTGAGAGTGACTTGAGATTATTCTAACTGGTATGACATGAATACTGAAAGAAGGGAAACTATTCCTAAAACATCTCATATCCTCCTGCACATAAGTGTGATGCACAACACACGCACGCACAAGACTTGACTAGATGTGGCTTTTAGATTTCCTAGGACTCTAATGAACCTTAGGCTCTGATACCAAGTTTGCAACACCCCCATTTTCTAAACCGAAATTCTACACGGTGCTTATGACCCCAAAGGACCACAAGCTAACCCATGACTGATATTTGTACCTGTACTCTACAACATATGACATAATAATACAAAAAAAACATGAATAATAGGCCATAAGGTTCAACTGAATAAAATATCTAACAAACCTAATATCCATATGGGTTAAAAATACCCAAAAAACAACTGAAGTCTAATCAAATTTGAACTAAATTTGAAAGCCTCTAAATACTATCTGAGTAAGGAGTTGAAGGAACATGTCTCCAACTAACTCCGTCTAGCAAAACTGAACTGAAATAATAAATTAAATTAAATAATATCATCCTCGAATGGATGAGGACTTACTGCAACTCTATGACTGGAATGCTACTACTGATCTAAAACACGTTCCTCTAAACCTATGGTGTAACATAAGAGAAAGCACCATAGCACAAATGCGTTAGTATATCTGAATATACTGAGTATACTAGTGAGGTAAGCTAAATGCAAAGGTTTATATGTATGAACAATGCTAACTAATATGAACGTGAGAATACATACATGTGTAAGAAACTATAACTAAAATTTTGGTGATACATACTACTGATTCTGAATACTAATAACATAACTTTACTGATACTGAATAGATAAATGACTATTTCTAACAGTTCGAATTATAAAGAACTGGTCTGATTGACTGTGTCTAATAGTCCTGAAACTAAAAACTAATAACATAAGCTATGACAACTGACATAACTAATATAACTGTGATGATCGACATGATTGATGTGACTAATACTGAGCAACTGTATTTAATAGTCTGAGTTCTGATAGAACTATCGGAGTTCCATTCTATATGGAGTAATTGAATTTGAGATCATTTCTATTTAGTGGGAGATGTTGAAATATGATGATTCTAATACTGATTAATATAGTTAAGATTAGTCCTATCTAATTGGTCATCTTGAAGTCTATTTATAATGATAAGGATTGACTATCTCTAACAGTACTAAATCTGTACTACTGAACTGAGTTGACAATATCTGATAGTCATGAATCTATAACTGAAACTGTGGGATGTATTCATATAACTAACATGCCCCATGCTAAGTTGACTGGGGTCTAATCTCTACCCTGAATAGAAGGGTGTCAGTACCGCACCACCAATAAAGACAATTGCTATGGAGTCAGTCCTAATCTAGGGAATGACTTCTGGGATCAGTCCTATACATATAAATGTGATAACAGGTGACCCTGAGTATGCCAGTCCTATCTAATGGGTGACATCTTGTACCTACACTGGCTACATAGTTCTGGAACTTAGGGATTGCTTCTAAGGATCTCCATCCTTTCTATCTGGTGAGTCCCCATCCCTAGGCTCAGTCGGTGCTGAATCCTACTCCCATCTACAAGATACTGAACTAGATAACTGAGTTAAATTGAATAATTAAACTGAACTAATTAGCTACACTGATACT